>NC_054536.1:42563624-42678624 GCF_017654505.1 Polyodon spathula | reverse complement strand
GTTGTTGATGTGTGCTTTTGGATCATTGATCCAGTTGCGCTTTAAACTAACTTTTGTATCGGAAGGTTTCAGATGATTGGCCAATATATTTTGATATGTTATGGAATTCATTTTTTAAATTTACTAGTCGACAATTGTTTTTTTAAATTTTTTATTATCATGTTCTCCCAATTTAGAATAGCCAATTATTTTTAGGCTCAGCTCACCGCTACTACACCCGCACTGACTCGGGAAGGTGAAGACGAACACATAATGTCCGACAAAGTGTGTGCCATCAGCCGACCACTTCTTTTCACACTGGGGACCCACCATGCAGCCACCTCAGAGCTGTAGCATCGGAGGACAACACAGATCTGGGCAGCTTACAGGCAAGCCCGCAGGCGCCCGGACAGACTTGAACCAGCAATGTCCAGGCTATAGGGCGCATCTTGGACTACATGAGGCGCACCTTTACCGGATGCATCACTCAAGATCTCTATGAAATCCATTTTACCATGTATTGGAACTGAATTTCCTGTGCCATTAGAGGAAAAACAGCCCCATAGAAGGATATTACCACCTACATGCTTGACAGTGAGTATGGTGTTCTTTTCTTTGTACGCCTCACCAGACTTTCTCCAAACATGACTATCAGCATGACCAAATAGCTCGATTTTTGTTTCATCACTCCAAAAAACCTTTGACTAGAACTCATATCCATCATTCAAATGCTATTTTGTAAACTTTAAGCAATTGTCCTTGTGACGTTTTCCTAAGAGTGGCTTCTTCCCTGGCCTGCGACCATTGATAACTTCACCATGCAATACTCGACCTCTGGTTGAAATGGAAACCCCAGTTCCATTTGCAGCCAATTCACTTGGAATATCTTTGGCAGTCTTCAGATAGCTTTTTTTTTCCCATATTGACTTATTGGTAATGACAGCAATCATCCTATGCCTAACCCTTTTATACTCTCTAAGAATGTTCACCTACAATCCAACATTTCACCTATAATCCAGACTTTTCTAGAATTAGGTTCATCATTATAATACTGAACTTTCTAGCACCTTGTAGACAATACTATCATAGCATCGAAGGGTAAGAATACTGTTGAATAGCATTTTGGGAGTTTTGCAAAAACATCGCTTAAATAAATAATTGTAGACATATTTCTTGTAAGTTTTTTTTTTTTTTTTTTTTTTTTTTTTTTTTTTTTTTTTTCCCGCATCCACAAAAGCAAAACTTTTTCTACAAAACATTTTTTCTAAAGATTCAAAATTTCCATGTAAACTTTTGACTGCAAGTGTGTGTGTGTATATATATATATATATATATATATATATATATATATATATATATATATATATATATATATATATGCACTGTATATTTTAAAATAACAGTACAAACTACAACAAGTTTTATGTAATTTTTTTGACAGCTATACCACTTCAATAAGATAAAGCACAGATTAATGAGAATAGGTCCTGTTATAACATTTTAGTTAAGTTTTTCAGTGATTTAATGCTTAAAATATGAAATTGTTTATTCAAAAGATTAAGATCTAGTGTTAGTACTTTACAAAGCACCATGTAATAACTACTTTGAAAGTCCTCATGTATATAGTTTTGCTATAATCATAAAAGTTAAAATGGTCATTGATGCTGATGGTCAACAGCTCAATGTGGTCAGTTAGTTTATAGTTATTACTGTGTTTGAATCACAAGGATGTTGACACCAACAGGCCACACAGGTTTTCTTAGCTAAGACATGACTTTAACCAACACTGGAAGGGGAATATTTCAAATTCATCCAAAGTCAACATAGCCTGCAGGTTACACAGAGGTTCAGTTAAAAGAAATGTAATGATTAACATTAAATAATGGGACTGCTTGGAACTCACAGAACTTCCTGACCTTTATCGTATTTCTATTGGGGAAAAAATAAGATAAGCGAATAAACAAACATGACACATTAGTATATCTGTGTTGCATTTTCCTTATTTTTTTAGAGATACATATATTATCAGTTTTCAACCTATATGTTTTTTCCATACTCTGGGTGTTGCACTGGCCTTAGAGTCTGTCAACAGTAAGAGTTTCTGATAAATTAGGCCAAATAGCCCACATTTTTGGTTTTACCACAGAATGTATGATGTGTATGGTTGAAATAATGAAGTAATTGAATTGTATAGTTTGGTTGTCAAAATTTCTAACAGTAAACGACAGATGCTGTGAATGTTGACTTCTATTTTGTCCATGAGGACACCTGTATCTATACCTTAGATAAAATCTGGACTCAACAAAACAAAAAAACGTGCAACCTCAGCTGAGCTATCCTGGAAAAAAAAAAAAAAAAACCTTGTGGATTAAAAAATGACCGTGAGCAAGTGTCTTGTGCTTCTCACTTGCATGTAGGTGGCTGCTCCTACAATATGACTCATTAATCAGGTCTATGACCTGATATGACTTTTCCATACTCTCTGACAACCTGCCCTTCCAGTTAATCTGTTAGTTTTAATTTCTGCTTCCACATAACTTTGTTTTCTGCAGTGTTTTTTTGTTTGTTTGTTGGTTTGTTTTATTGAAGTTAGTCTTTGCCTCTTTTTATTTACTATGGAAATTCCCAAGTGTTTATTGATTTAATATTAAAACTTGGTTATGCAATCCTCGACAATGCATTGAGAGTATCACAATCTACTGTAGTAGTATATGAAGACATCTGTCCATCTGATTGTATCTATGTATGTAAATATGAACATTTTTAAGTCAAAGTTTCATTTATTTATTTATTTTTTTTAATGTGCTGTCGCATAGCCGTGCCCCATAGTTTTACTTTTGTATGCGGGTGTATCAATTATGTAAAACGATCTGACACGAATTTAATCCTGACTTTACAATGGCCTTGCTTGCTTAATTTTCACCTATAAACATACAGATCTTTCATTGTCTCGTGGCACCTCGGGATTGTTTTCGCTTAACTTCCTCATTCCTAAAATGTCACTAAAACCCTTAAGCAAGTAAAAGAAATAAAAGAAAAATCTCTCGCTCCCTGCTACAGGACGATGTATCAACTGTAAAGAGATTGCTGTCTCTGGGGTTAAAATGCGGGGGATTTGGTATGGATGACACAGTTTGCTCTTTAAAAGACAATTGTCAAGCCCAGCAAAATAAATGTAATGTTGACAGTTAAAGTGACAAGGTGTATCTCTGTTTCTTACAAAACACTTTATCATATACTTGGCAACTAGAATTTCTGCAGCACCAGTACTTGTAACTTGCACCTTATCAGAGACAACAAGTCTTTGTAAACTTCACTCTGACTCTAAGCAATTCTGTCCTTGTTTGTGATTATGTTACTGACAAGTAGACAAGGGAGCTCAAAGCTCAGTTTCTGTAACCTGACAAACAGTAATGCCAGTTGAGTCATACAACCACTGAAGAATGAATACTAGCAGATTCGTCATCATTAATATAGGTTAATAAAGACTGGGGTCAATATTAAAGGGAACTAACCTGTGCATGGTGTGGGATGCAGTAACAAAACTAGAGCTGTTAAGTATTTCACCTTTAAATGCTTGACAATGTATAAAAAATTGTTTAAATATTGTTTTATTTTATTTATATGTAGTATAATAATTATTATTGTTAATACAATATAATAAAATGCTGTGCCTAAAAAGCGACATTTTCATTTTAGGTAGAAGTTTGCTTGTGTGTTGTTTCTGATTGTACATCTGGTAATTGCCCCTTTACTTTGTGTTCAAAGAGGTACTTAAAATAAAAAGGGAAAATCAAACAGGAGAAAAAAATGAGAGTTGCAAGAGGCCTCTGATGTGTTTGCCCATAACTTTTTGATATTACTTAAGCTTTTTGTGTGTGAGTGGGAAATGTTCGTATTTCTATACCCAAACATTGGTTAGCCTTGAAAAAGAACATTAAAGGCAAATTAAGTCACTGTTACTTTGATATGTAAAAACTGGCTATTAATTCATCATTTCATGTTTGCTTTTTTGATTCTTGTCTGGTTAGCAGCAGAAAATGAATGTATTTATTTGGAAAGTGCATGGGGAAGTTGTATAGTCTAATTCGTAACACGGGTGCACGGGGGGGGGGGTCATAAGGAGACATATTCCTCTATATTATGTATCATGTATATACTATAACACTATAACTGATTGTTTTACATGGTTGGTGTTAAAACACATAGATAATGTAAACATTTACAAAAAGATCTGTATGTTACCTGTTGCAAAATGTCATCTCTTAGAATAAGGATACATTATATTATTTCATCAATGCATTGGTAATGATAGTTAAGCTAAAGCATGTCTATCCAATTAGACTGTATTGCCAATAATCATTTAAAATATGAGTTAAACCATTAGTTATGTAGGTATGTCTGCAGTGCTGTAACAAAGTTAAGTCAAAAAGACTACATGTGATGTACTTTTTACCAGGCATTTCCACAAGACACAATGCTTAATTGCTTTAAAAAAAAAAAAAAAAGAAAGAAAGAAATGCATTTCAATAATGTAGCAATGTCATGTCGAAAACATATTGCAAACTATGAACAGAATGCATTAGTTCTGTGTTTTGTACAGGCCTATGATGCAGGACTAGATTTTGTAAGTTTAAAGGTAAAATGCTAAATTAAGCAAGCAAGCTTGTGAATCACGTTTAAAAGTAATGAGTCGCTTTCTAGAAATATAAACGCAAAATATACAGACCACCTCAACATTAAAATTGGTTTGTTGGTTTACATCACTGGGTGTTGCCTGGTAAACGTACGCCACCTGGTTGCATTTAATGAAATGTCACCCAGCAGCCTTTTTTTCAGAGGTAGAGAGGCTACAGGTGAATGGGGAGGGAGGAAGGATCGCTGCAAGTACAAAAAACAAACCGAGTTTTCAAATTACAGAGTCGTCACTAACAGTTGGCATCTAGGATTTTTATGTGTTTGTATTGCTTACCTATCCAATCGCTTCAATGGATGTGTTAAAAATAATCCGAGTTGAATAGTTGAACCCCTCCCCTTGTGGCTGTGTGTAAATGGGCTGGCTCTCAGGAGACATAAGAACGCAGCTGCCGAAGTCTCAGGAGACAGAAGGGGGGTTTGGTCCCTTAACAGCAAAGAGTTGGGTGCTTTGAAACATAAACTTGTCTTTAACTGAAAGCGAACTCTGCTTTCGTCTGTTCATTGGCGAAATTGACAACTGCTTTACCACAAAGATAATATTATCTGCTATTTTGTATTTATTTATTTATTTATTTTACTGCTGAAACTGACACCAGTTACAAGAGAAAAAAAAATGAAACTGGAAGTTTTCTACGGAAGCAGCACTGAGGAGAAGCCCGTGGAGGTGTGCAGCGATGCTGAAGCCAGTATCCCTTCTCCGCTTTCCAGCGAAGAAGAGCTAGGTTCAGATGGGGACTGCGTAGCAAATAGCCCTGCACCTGTTAACGCTGGCGCTGATGGAAAGGGGAAGCCCTACACCAGGAGACCCAAACCGCCATATTCCTACATCGCATTGATCGCCATGGCAATTAGAGACTCTGCAACTGGACGTCTCACTCTGGCTGAGATCAACGACTACCTGATGAAGAAATTCCCCTTTTTCAGAGGAAGTTACACCGGCTGGAGGAACTCGGTACGCCACAACCTGTCGCTGAACGACTGCTTTCTGAAAGTGCTTCGGGACCCTTCCAGACCATGGGGCAAGGACAACTACTGGATGCTGAACCCAAACAGCGAGTACACCTTTGCCGATGGGGTATTCCGGCGCAGGAGGAAGCGAATCAACAAAAAAACTGCCAAAGACCCAGGGGGTTTAGATCACCCAGTCAATGAGGAGCTACCCAGTTCCATCGCCACTGCCTCGGTTGTTAGAGATGACAGAGCAGGGACCAAGTTTTCAAGCTCCTTTGCTATTGATAGCATCCTGAGCAGGCCCTTCAAGAGAAAAGAGGACATTCAGCCCGAGCCTTGTAGTGGCAGAGAGTTGTGGCCTAATATTAACCCCTTGATGCCTTATCTTGTGTCATATCCACCTGCTGCTGTAACTCACATTAAGCCGTTATTTCCAGTCTACCCCGGTGCCTCGCATGTGGTGCAGGCGTACAGGTATGGCTTATCAGACCTCTTTGGAGCAACAGACGGCTTGCCCAACTCCGAGGTTTACTCCACCATCCGAATACCAACTGCTGTGCGAGCACCAACCAGCAGTTGCCATTCATTCAAAATTGACTGTTTGCTTGGATGAGTGGGAGGAAACAAAGGAATCATTTTTCCTGAGCACTTTCTTAAAGACTATAATGTACTGTATTTGATAACTAAATGCATCTCATTGCATTGACTTGAGGTTTGGCAGTCAGTTTCTTGAGACTGAGAAAGTAACGTGTTTTTGGTATTTTGTTGTTGCTTGACAACCAGTTTTTCTGGTCACTACAAATTATGGATGAAACAAGTTCAGGTACATCAAAATAAGTTATATTTTTTTGTTTGTTTGTTTTGTTTTAATTTTTAACACATACCTTTGTATGTGTTTGACAGATTATTTGGTCATTTCTGCTGCAAACGATGGCACGATTGCCAATATTTAGAAAACGCTGATTTTTTAAATTGTTTTATTTTTTTGGTTTGTTTTAATTATTAATGCTATTATTATTGTATTATTTATGTATGTGTTACTGCAAGCATTTTTTTTTTCTTTATGACGGGCTACAGCGTTTTGTAGTTAAAGTAAAGTCTGATGTTAGTAGTGACAAAGCTCTAATCGAGCTACATAGAATTGTACACAATTTGTACTGTTTCAAAAAGTGACCACTGCCAGTGTAATCCAGGCGATTATTATGTATATTTTCTTAAAATGATACATGAACGTTATTTTTTAATAAAATCTTTTACTAAACAAGTATAGTGTGAACTGCGGTTATTTGGTTATTAGTTCAGTCAGTCGTATATGGTATTGTGAAGTAGAGCTCACTTAAATGACAATATTTGATTTGCGTTAGAAATCATACAAACTTGTTCATACACGTTGAAGATACCAATTACGATAGCAGACAAACCGATTACTTTTCTGAGGCAGTCATTTAGCAGAGCTTGACTAAACTCTATCTCTATCAACCTATCAACCAAAGGAGCAAGATTGGCCTAATGGCCTCCTCTCGTTTGTAAACTTTCTTATGTTCTCTTATGTTCTAATGTTCTTATGTTTTTATCTATCTATCTATCTATCTATCTATCTATCTATCTATCTATTTATCTATCTATCTATCTATCCATCTATCTATCTATATGCACACACATTTATTTTCGTTAAAAAATGAATGCAATCATTTTAAAACTCTATACACCCAATTCCAAGTCACAATGCAGAATTTGACAGAAAACTTGTTAGCTTCCATCTGGACCACTGATGAATCAAACTTGTTTTACATTCAGTTATGGTATTACATTTCTATTTTCCCGAAACCTTTCCCAGCTAAAGCTAACTTTATTAAGCCAGATAACAATTACTGTTAGCATCTTGAAAACCAAAAACATAATCATTGTTTATAGAAACTGTAGCTATACAAAGGTATATCAAAATATGGAGAGTTGTATATTTTCTTATACAAAAAACACAATAATAACATATAAACATATCAATGTAGGCCTATTCATCTAAGTAAATTCTATTTTCAAAAAGAAAACATTGTCATGTATGAATCTGTATTAGTTTCCAAACAAAGCAAACAAATAAAATGAAATAAAATAGAAATGAGCAACAAGAACTATTTTCACATTAAAGAAAAAAGAAACATCTAAAGACAGCAGTGACTCCAGCCAGCTTAAAATAAAGTGACCAGACATAAAAAAAACAAAAGATGTGATATTTACCACAACTGGGGAAAACTCCTATTGTATTGGATGTGCCCTCCTATTGTATTCATGTTTCTAAGAATTCATGCTGCAATGAAAAATGATTGTCTAAGTTTGGCAATGTGGCTCATCCTTCTAACTGTTTTTGTCTTACTTATTTATTTGTTTATTTATTGTAAGTGTTTTGGGCAGATAAAGTAAGCCACAAGCTCTGCTAGGCCTACTAATAAACACAACTACTATCTAGAAGAAGAATTAGAAGAAGAAGATTATATTCTATCAAGAACAATTTATCAAGCATAAACTTGAGACAGAACTGCATCATCTTGTATACAGTTTAGTTACTTATTATTTGTACTTTTTGGTAAAATACACAATGACATGAATGTATTTAGCTCCGTTTAGACGTTTTACATTTAGGTTAGAAGTTTTATGATGCAGACGTTTTGCCCAAGTTTAGAGGGAAAAAAAAAAAAAAAGATACTAAAAATATTACACATTAAATAAAACTATGAGGCTGCATTTAAAGTAAACGTGGCCTAGCTGATTTAAGAAGTTAATAGCAAAACACCGTACATGGCATATGGAAGTATTAACACTGAACTGTACATATAAATTAATTACTTTTTGAATATATTGAAGGTGAAGGGGAGTGTTTCGATCGTACCTAGCTGTACTGTTTTGGGCGTGAAGGGAGTGTTGTGAACGTAAATTCAGACCATAGTAGTTTTAAAATTACACTCTGGCGTGTTTTAAACTATTGAGTGTTTTATGCGTCCTACACCGGGATTACTAATAAACTATTAATTCAGTACAACGAATTCCATGTTACTGTAAAATACTGTAAAAACAAAAAACAAACAAACAAAACATTAAAAAAAAAAAAAAAAAAAAAAAACTGTAAATTTAGCTGTTGCTTATCCTGGCGGTGTATAAATTGTTCAAATCAGCTATTCCGGTAGTTGAGATATTACTTGAAGGTGATTCTAATTTGTTTGATATGGTAAGGTCTAAAAACATACAAGACAATTGGAACATATTAGCATTCCAGAAACCACAGGTGTTCTGTTACCACACTGGATTAGTTATACCTCGCTGAACTTGAATACTTTTCCCATTAGAAACTACAACGACTGAATACAGACTTAATGTTTCAACAGAAAAATAGACTGAACGAAATAACTTTGATACTTGTAATGGACCAATAACACGCGTTTGCGTGAGGACACATACTGGTTTTTCAAACACCATTAAACTGTCATATAGATGATGGAGGACACTATATCTGATACAACAAGGGTTTCCTCTGATGTTTAAACACCAGGGTGTCTGATTATGTATTGCTTTCCAAACCAGCTTGTTGGACAGCTTTTCTGGGCGCACCCTTCACACGCTCTTTTTTTTTTTTTTTTTTTTTTTTTTTTTTTTTTTTTTTAAATAATGATAGATATGATTTGAACCGAAAGCACAAAAAGATCAACATTTCGAGGCATTCCTCGTGTAAACACTGGAAAAACGAATACAACTAATGTATAAACGTTTTTTTTTTTATTATTATTATTATTTTCTTCAAACAAATAGTCTAAAAAATGTAAGAAAGAAAGAAAGAAAGAAAGAAAGAAAGAAAGAAAGAAAGAAAGAAACCTAACAACAACAAAACAGTTCGGTGGAGTTATATACCAAGATCATGTGAACAAATAACTCGTAAATTATAGATTTTACGCTTTTTTGTAAATGACATTTTTTGTCCTGCAGAAAAAGCTTCTGCTTTAAAAAGAATGTTTTAAAAAGAATGATTGTATTGTCATAGTTAAATGCTGGGCCTATAGAGTATACTGAACAACAATTCCTTATGATGGTATCGGAAAACCATATTTAGTTTTATTTCTAAGTACTGACTCGTATATACTGAACAACAAAAGTTATAATCGATAAAACCAAAGATGTTAAAGTAAATGTATGATTCATGTTAAGAAAAACATAACAGTGTGCAGGCATTAGGCTATCATATGACATCAAATATCATTTTTGGACAGGTGAAATTGAGCTTCGAAGTGGTACAAACAGCATTTTATTTCTAAATAATCTATTTGTATTATCACAATTTTATTAGGCCTACCGCCGTTTTCAGATTAGAACATGTTGCCAGAGTCATTATTCTGACAACAGTTTGTGTAATAAACTAGCAACACATTAAACTTTATAGCTTACAACAGTATCAAACCATCAAAAAGGTGCAATAAAAGATTGCCGATCTTAATGATACCATCTGTTCTTATATTTAACGAGAAGTTCTCGTGTACAGGCTGTATTGTTTACAGAATTAACTATATTCAAGAACAGCACAGGCTTGTATGGCATTCAGTGCTTTTGAAACGACATCAACCTGCATACAAGGAATGAGAGATATGCGTTCAAAGAAAGCTGTAGATTATAAACATTATTGTAGGCTCTCACGAAATGTTTATAAGAGCCAAGTTATCGTGCAACAAGAATAGAGGGTAGGGTATTTGGTAACAGCAACCAGATAAGAAATATTAGAAAACCTATTTGTTTTTTTAAAGATTGTTTTTGTAAAAATTAACGACTGCAGTCAGATCATACGGTGGTGGTGGTAATACTACTACTACTACTACTACTACTACTACTACTACTACTACTAATAATAATAATAATAATAATAATAATAATAATAATAATAATAATAATAATTACCATAATAATACTTTTATCTTATTCTGGGAAATCCCTTACCTTAATGAAGTTATTGACTCGTCATGGAAAATAATTAATAACTATTATAGCTTTCTAACCACTGTCAAATTAAAGCAACCTTCAAATACTGGTGTTTAACCATTACTTTGATGAAAGTAAGTTTCTAGAAGATTAAGATATTAAGTAGAAATTATTTTATTATTTTATTTATATCATTATTTGTTTTTAAAATATTTAGCATTTAAAGTCCTTAGTAATTTAATTCTTGTGTAGTAGATTGTAATACACACCAGTTTTATTACAGTAGGCTTACTGGGTCTGCTTTGAGTCCTTGCCTTGTTTATTGGAGGATAAACTGTCTGCCAATCAACCTATGAGTGGATGGTGTCATTATACATTTTAGTATGTTTTGATACATGGCTGCATTAATTTGATATTCAGTCACATGAAAGTCTCAAACCTTCAGCTGATAAAACACTCCCATATAATGATCAAACCACATGCATGTTTAAATGTAGGTATAGGTTTTCTTCATTGATGGCTTCCCCTTTTTTCTCCAAAATACTATGGTCCATTTTGGGGGAAAATATATATTTTAGTCTCATGGGACCAGAGAATGTTGTTGAAGAATGCTTCATCCTGTTTATATTTCCTGATGTATTACATTGTTTTATTAATTTTCTTTAAAAGTGGTTGCAGCAAGGTCTATGTCTATACAACTCTTCTGTGTCCAGGTGCACTATTATGCCTGATCCTTCTGCATCTTTCTTTATGTCCCTTTTGCTCGAGTGTTCAATCTTGGATTCTTCTAGCTGCTGTACCCATAATTTTCTTTGGATGTCCACTTCTTTTAAGCATTTCAGTTGAATTTGTTCTGTGGTACTTCTTGATTATTACTGTGATTGTGGATTTTGGTTTTACATATTTCTTTGATACTGGTTTATAGTCACTTCCTTTGTTGTAGTCTGCTAAGAGTGCTTTTCTCAAACGTGAATCCTACTCACTTGTCTTCATCGTCACCTGCTTTCTGACAAAATGTTTTTCTTTAATGCATGATGGAAATAATTGCCACTTTTCTGGCTATTTAATTTATAATGCAGCTTAATTATTGTGTAGTTGTTTTCAATCAATGAATATATTGTTTAATATGGTATATATATATTTTTTTTTACAAATGTTAATGTAGTGTGTCAATACTATTGTCATGTACAAATATGTAACAAGGTTTTTTTTTTTTTTAACAAAGATTGTCTGCTAAACTACTTGGCATTGTGTATTCTGGTCTTTGTCATGTTAATTAGTGGCTAATGTTCATTCAAATAATGTTTTAATGTGTTTTCTTTAATGATTTTATATTGAGTTTAGTGTGCTAATACTAATGTCTCCAATTTCCGTGGCTACTGTAAACCTATGGGACTCTACTGTTGTTTTAAATCAGAAGAGTTTAGGAGAAGAGAGACCGTTTTTTAATTGCTGTCATGCACACTTCTATAAGCCTTTGAGAAAATGTATGAGTTTAACAAGCTTGATAAACGTCAAAAATGGCAACTTCAGGAACAAGATCAAAATGACAACACCTTTGATATTTGATAAGATCAAAGAGTCACAAATGAAAGAGATATGTTAAAAGTATTTATTACAAAGCACAGAGGAAACCCGAAATTGTATACTGGCACAAAACATTAAATGGATCAAAATAACAAAATATCTATTGTATATTCCCCAAAAATATGTGATGGTATAATGACATATAGCATATAAACACATATAGAAATGTATTAATTCCCGAGTGTAAATTATGTTCTAGATGTACTGTTTCACACAATTATACAGAGATTCTATGAACTTAAATACAAGGTGCTATATAAGTTTTAAAGCAAAGTTAAAAAAAAATATATAGTGAGCTTATAAAGCACATAAGCATAATAAAAAAAAAAAAACATTAATCATGGTGAGGTATGGTACAGACATGTTGTAAACTGAACTCTGTGGTGAAGTTTAATAAGGGCTCTGTTATGTAAGTAGAAAAATAGTCAATGTACAAAATATGAAATGCTTTTTTGTTACAATCTGATACATACGAAAACATCTTAAGTTAATTTAATTTAAATTAAAGTTTTGTTGGGCGAGCCTAAATAAATCCAATGCAGAAGTGTATTTTTTTGTCTATTCAATAGCTGCATGCAATTTTATGCTTCATTTAATGTAATTAGATGCATCCATTAATGTCAATTATGTCACAAAATCCAACAGTTTACACATCTGGTGATTTAACGAGCAAATAAAATTTGGTTGACCTCATGTATATAGCAACATAAATTAAACCGCAGAATAAAGGAGTGTGGTCACCAAATACATTCAATTGACAATAACTCCAACTTATCAATGTGCATATACAACAAAATAAAGTGTACCATACATTATTGTACTAATTTAATTAAACAAATGTATGTTTATTGATATCCAGTGGATATTTTAAGTAATATCACGATTCTCATCATACTTAATAAGGCAAATAAGGTTTCCATGAAGTGACCTTATAAGCAAAATATATGTATTTGATTAATATTCAGAGGCAGAAGTCAGAGGCATATTTAATACGAAGCCCTAGCTATCAGTTGGTTTAACATAAGACAAGTGGATACCTGGACGTTTTATATGGTGTAAACCAAATGTTAATCAATTTCACATAAATCTTCTGCAACAGATTTTAAGCACATTTTAGTATTTATAATGCATATTTAATACTGTAACTTTTGTTTCTGCATCTAATTTATATAATCCAAAAAATAAAATAACAAAGAATAAAATAAATAAGAGGGGCGGGACATAGGATCCCTAACATAGTAATTAGGGAAACCCTCCATTGTTTACACCAGTGGCGTCCAACAATTCTATGTACTAGACTGATATTTATGCCCCCCCCCCGTATTATCTTATTTAATATTACAACCCTAACCATATATATATATATATATATATATATATATATATATATATATATATATATATATATATATATATATATATATATATATATACAGTGCCTATAGAAAGTCTATACCCCCCTTCAAAAATTTCAACTTTTGTTGCCTTATATCCTGGAATTGAAAAGCATTAAAATAGTTTTTTTTTTTTTCATTTGTCTACACATCCTATCCCACAACTTCTAAGTGAAAAAAAATTCAGGAAATTTATAGAAAATTAATTAAAAATAAAAACTGAAATAGCTTGGTTGGATAAGTATCCATCCCCTTGTAATATTAATCCTAAATTAGCTCACGTGTAATCAATCGCCTTCAAAATCACACACCAAATTAAGTGGCCTCCATCTGTGTTAAATTATAGTGATTTACATGATTTCAGGAAAATTCAGCAGTTCCTGTAGGTTCCTTTGTTGCGTAGTGCATTTCAAAACAAAGACTCAACAATGAGCAACAAGGCACTTTTAAAAGAACTCCGAGACAAAGTTGTTGAAAGGCACAGATCAAGGGATGGGTATAAAAAAAATGTCAGAGGCCTTGAATATCCCTTGGAACATGGTAAAGATGATTATTAAGAAGTGGAAGGTGTTTGGCACCACCAAGACCCTGCCTAGATCAGGCCGTCCCTCCAAACTGGATGACTGAGCAAGAAGGAGACTGATCAGAGAGGCTACCAAGAGGCCAATAGTAACTTTGCAAGAGGCTACAGGCTTTTATGGCCAAGACTGGTCAAAGTGTGCATGTGACAACAATATCCCAAGCACTCCACAAATCTGGCCTTTATGGTAGTGTGGCAAGACGGAAGCCATTACTCAAGAAAGCCCACCTTGAATCCTGTTTGAAGTGTTCAAAAAAACACTCCGAAAATTCTGTAGTCATGTGGCAGAAAGTTTTGTGGTCTGGTGAAAGTAAAATGGAACTTTTTGGCCTAAATGCAAAGCATTATGTTTGGCGCAAACCCAACCCAGCACATCACCCAAAGAACACCATGCCTACTGTGAAGCATGATGGTGGCAGCATCATGTTATGGGGATGTTTCTCATTAGCAGGGACTGGGGCACTGTGGCAGAGAAAAGCTCTGCCCTAAATTGGCAGGGATGGGGTTAACTTCCCCTACCTGCCTGGGTTTATTATGTTCAGGTGGCTGGGGTTGATTAGTTGATTAGGTTGATTAACGATCAATCAGCGCCCAGCCACCTGATATAAAAGGAGGCCTCTGCTTCTCATTTGGGGAGAGGGAGCTGAGGAAGCAGGTTGGTTTTTGGTTTGGGTTGTTTAGAAAGTTTGAATCCAGTGAAGGCATCGCCCAGCCTGGAAACTGTTATTTTTGTAAGTTTTGCTTTTTATCTTTTTTGTGTTTAAATTGCTTTGTTTTGGCCCTTGTGCCCTTTCATTTTGTGTTTATTTATAATAAAATAGTTATTTTTTTTGAACTGCAGTCTGTCTCTGGGCCTCTATCCACTCGCCAGCCTGCCACAGGCACTTGTCAGGTTAGAAGGGAAAATGAATGGAGCAAAGTACAGAGAAGTCCTTGAGGAAAACCTGCTGTGCTCTGAAAGAAAGCTAAAACTACGATGAAAGCTCAGATTTCAGCATGATAATGACCCAAAGCTACACTGGAGTGGCTAAAGAACAAAAAGGTAAATGTTCTTCAGTGGCCCAGTCAGAGCCCCAAACTAAATTCAATCGAAAATTTGTGGCATGACTTGAAGATTACTGTCCATCAATGCTCCCAGCGCTTGACAGAGCTTGAGCAGTTTTGTAAAGAAGAATGGTCAAACATTGCCAAATCTAGGTGTGCAAAGTTCGTAGAGACCTATCCCAACAGATTCACAGCTGTAATTGCTGCCAAAGGTGCTTCCACCAAATATTAACTCAGGGGGGTGGAGACTTATCCAATTATGATCTTTCAGTTTTGTATTTTTAATATATAATTTTTTTCTCAATAAAATTTTTTTTTTCTCTTAACAGTGTGGAGTATGGTGTGTAGATAAATAGAAAAAATCCTAATTTAAATGCATGAAACTCTGAGACACTGACACAACAAAATGTGAAAAACGTTCAAGAGGGTGTAGACTTTCTATAGGCACTGTGTGTGTGTGTGTGTGTGTGTGTGTGTGTGTGTGTGTGTGTGTGTGTGTGTATATATATATATATATATATATATATATATATATATACATATATATATATATATATATATACATACATACATACAGCTCTGGAAAAAATTAAGACCACTGCAAAATTATCAATTTCTCTGGTTTTACTATTTATAGGTATGTGTTTGTGTAAAACGAACATTTTTGTTTTATTCTATAAACTACTGACAACATTTCTCCCAAATTCCAAATAAAAATATTGTCATTTAGAGCATTTATTTGCAGAAAATGACAACTGGTCAAAATAACAAAAAAGATGCAGTGTTGTCAGACCTCAAATAATTCATAACTGGTGCTGACAGCCTTATGACCTGTGGGGCCCTAGAAGCCTCCGGTCCTGGCCAAGGACTTTGTGCGGGACTTTTGGGCTTTTAAGGGGGGGGGGGGGGGGGGGGTATGTGGGGGGGGGGGGGGGGTATGTGACAAAGTGTCCTCCCCTGTGTATATTATCTGTTATGCGTTGCGTGTGGTGTGTTTAAATGTTGGTGCATAAACATTGGTACACAGGATATAAACGGGTCTGTCTAAAATGTATATGTGTATTTAGGCACGAGGATTACTTCACGTCCAATTGAATTTTTGATTACCAGTCAAGTCTCAGTACAACTGCATGTGAATTAATCAAGTGCAATTCCCTGTGCTCACATATTATTACTTTTTACTTGCATGTGAAGTGCTGTGCAATCCTTGTGCCTAAATACACATATACATTTTAAACAGACCCGTTTATATCCCGTGTACCAATGTCTATACACCAACATTTAAAACACCACATGCAACGCATAACAGATAATATACACAGGGACGGGCACTTTGTCACATATACACACACACACACACACACACACACACACACACACACACACACACACACACACACACACACACACACACACCCGTGCAAAGCACACATGGCCTCAATGGCCAGCTCCCCCCTTAAAAGCCAAAAGTTCCGCACAAAGTCCTTGGCCAGGACCGAAGGCTTCCAGGGGCCCAAGGGGTGGTATACTCCTGCCAGGGTAGTCCTGGCAGCAGAAAGGCTGCTTAGGGGGTGGTCTCCTAACCTACCCCCTTCTTCGGAGCCGGTAGCTCCCCTTGGTGGGGCTTCGATTACTGTTCTTCCAGCAAGGAAGAAACTGCAGTGGGAGCAGGTCTACCGACCTCCCCCACGATCTCCGGCAGCGAAACTGCTGCTGGGGTTGGTGGTCTCCAGACCTCCTCCTCCTTCTTTGTGGCTGGCAGCTCCCCTTGGTGGGGTTCCGACAACAGTACTTCCGGCTGTGATGCGGAGCAACAGGCAGCCCCAGGCGATGCGGAGGGGCGGGCAACCCCAGGCGATGCGGCGCGGCGGGCAACCCCAGGCGATGCGGCGCGGCTGGCAACCCCAGGCGATGCTGAGCGGTGGGCAACCCCAGGCAATGCTGAGCGGTCCTCATCGGAGGTGGCGGAGGCAGAGGCAGCTCCTGCTGCTCTGCTCCTGCCAATGGAGGTGGGAGCAGCGTGTAGTCTCCTGGCGGTGGAGGTGGGAGTGGCATAAAGTCTCCCCTTGTTACAGGGGACTGGTGCAGCTCTTCCTCACTTGCAGGGGACTGGTGCGGCTCTTCCTCCCTTGCATGAGACTGGTGCGGCTCTGGAGACAGCGATGGGACCTCTGCCTTCCTCTTCTGCGGCAGTTCCTCCTCTCCTTCCTGGTTGGGGCAGCGCATCACCGGGTGCCCGAACTCCCCACAGGCAAGGCACCAGCCCTGGTCCTCAAGACCACCGAGGAACTCCTCCAGGTCCTGGCAGCCATCTCTCCAGTCCCAGCCTTCCATGTTTTATTTTATTTCCCCCCCCCCACACACAAAATATATATATATATTTTCCCAAAACTACAGTCCCTGCCCTGGTCTTAGTCTAGGAGGCGTTGTTAATCCCACGCATGACACCACGTGTCACAGAGGATGGCCGAAGTGGGTGACAACAGACCAGAAACAGGAACTGACTTTTCACACAGCTGTTGAAACGGTGAAGGCGCTGATCCGCAGTTTAATAATACAACAGGCAGAAAATAAAAGGTTTGTAACAAAACAGCACACGGCACATGAGGCCAAAATAAATAGACAAACAAAACGAATAGACACGGACAAAACACAGAGTGGACGAACTCTACACAACAATTGAGATCTATATTTACACTTATCTCTCGCTCTCTTTCTCTCTGTCCCCCGTTCTCCACTCTTGAACACACAACCCCGCATATGTGACAAAATGCTCCTTTTATGCAGCTGTACCGAGACTCGACTGGTAATCAATCATTCAATTGGAGTCTCGGTACAACTGCACATGAATTAATCAAGTGCAATTCCCCATGCTCACATATTATTACTTTTTATTTGCACGTGAAGTGCTGTGCAATCCTTGTGCCTAAATGCAAATATACATTTTAAACACTCATGTTACACAGACCCGTTTATGTCCCGTGTACCAATTTCTATACACCAACATTTAAACACATCACACGCAACACATAACAGATAATATACACAGGGGCGGGTACTTTGTCACAATGGCTTTCAAACATGAATGCATTTTTTCGTTATTTAGCAGAAGGCAATACTCCTACCAGGTATTTCCAGCGATCCCATGGGCACCTTTCCCATGCTTGATAGGGTCACCGCTGGTGCGGAGTTGCAGGTATGGTCACAAAGTTTGGACTGCTGTTCATGGCTTTCAAACATGAATGTATTTTTACGTTATTTAGCCAAGGCAACATAAAAAATAAATTCATACTTGCCACCCCATGTTGTGTAATAAGAAGAGGGCTGTTTTTATTCTCTAATGTTACATGTCATAGGTGTGTAACCTAGCATACACATGCTCAGGCCACACATACAGTACGTACAGTACAATCATACAGGACAGACTTTTATTAAACCTTAATTATTTTTTCCCCCATAATTCAGTTGAATGAATTGGACATTTATATAAACCAAAAATATACTGTAGACAAGTTAATATATTTTCCAACATGGAACTGCAAACCATAACTGTGTACTGTCTAGGTTTTTGGTTTGCTATGTTGATAGAATTGTTAAACATTATAAATAATGTATTTAGTCCATTGTTAGGTAAAATAATACACCATTTGTAATTGGAATTGTGTGCATTGGGTGCTTTTGATATTACAGAAAGCAATTTAAATTTAATACAGCTGTTTGTTAAAATGGATTGTCTTTCTCTGCAATTTTTCACATGCAAATGCAAAATTCTTTCTTTTAGAATAATTTGAGCTGTTCACCAGGTGGAGGTAATGTTAAAGTGGTGTTCTTTCTAAAGCCAATACTGCAACCTACAGGTAGACTCCAGAATCACATAAAGCACACCTGGATTGAAAGGTATTCTGCATTGTTGAATTATTATTATTATTTTTTTTTTTAAGGTCCCCTACTGATAAAACCATCAACCGTTGTTCTTAGGTGTCATGTTTATGGTACGGTTTATAGAAATACCAATTTCACAAAGTGATGTGTTTATTTATTTTATTTTATCTAATTTGTTCTTTGTAGAGCTGTATTATATCGTATTATTTATTTATACGTGCAAAATATTGTAGGAAAATTAGAAAATGTGATTTTTTTGAAAGCAACAGAAATAGAAACCCAATAGTATTTAGACAATCATTTTTGAAAGCTGAAAAGAGGCACAATGTTAGGAAATCAAAACAACCCCAAACTCTTCTGCCCAGTGACCCACCCGTGACCCTTCATAAACAGTGACAGATATAATCATACTGACAATCTGACACAATGCTTCATTCTCAAGTGTCACAGCCAAACTATAGTCAAACAAGCAGTTTAATGTTTTACTTGCCTCAACTAATTGACAGTGTCGACCCAAGGGACTTTTTCAGCCTGAAAAAAGAAACAAGGACCAGGGGTCACAAATGGAGTTTAGAAAAAGGGGCATTCAGAACAGAAAATAGGAGACACTTTTTTACACAGAGAATTGTGAGGGTCTGGAATCAACTCCCCAGTAATGTTGTTGAAGCTGACACCCTGGGATCCTTCAAGAAGCTGCTTGATGAGATTCTGGGATCAATAAGCTACTAACAACCAAACGAGCAAGATGGGCCGAATGGCCTCCTCTCGTTTGTAAACTTTCTTATGTTCTTATGTTCTTATGTTCTTATGTTCTTAATAAAAATGGAAATTGCCCTGTCGTTGTTCTCTTCATTGTTTATTATGTTGTGCTGTGTTTCTCACAGGATGAAGTCCATGGACAACCACATTTAGTTTGATGACATCTGTTATTAAATGGCTCGTTACATTTTTATGTTAATAATAATAATAATAATAATAATAAATAATAATAATAATAATAATAAATAATAATAATAATATAATAAATTATAATTTTTGGTGCCATACACATAATTAAGATAACTCAAGAAAACATGAATGCAAGCATGTATTATTATTATTATTATTATTATTATTATTATTATTATTATTATTATTATTAAACTTTTATTTTACAAAGATATCACATTGAGATTGAAACCTCTTTTGCAAATGAGACCTAGCCAAGAAAAGTAGCAGCAGTACAAGGAAATATATTACAATACAAATATACAAATACAGAAATAAAATACATTTAAAACACAGTCAAGTCATACTAAATATAATAAACAATCAGTCAGTGACAATCAATTACTGTCAATTACAACTCTTAATTACTGTAGATAATCAAGCAGTTTATTCTTAAATTGTACTGAAGTTATCTGGGACTGCAAATTAAGTTTAGACTGTAAGTCATTCCAAGACCATGTAGCAAAATAAGCAAACAATCTTTTAGTAACCTCAGTTTGCACTTTAGGAACTGTAAAATATAAAAATGAGTGTTACTACAAGCAACTGTAAAGTACTCATTTATATATGGTGGTAGCTTACATAAAATGGCCTTGTATAAGAAAATATACCAATGCTTCAACCTTCACAATGCCAACCAAACCATATAACACACAATGGAGAGTACTATAACTTGAGTTTGTAATATATCTCAAGCTGCATGGCATATGGGATCCAGTTTGCTTAATGTTAAGAGCGGTGCAAACCTCTAGACTGTGTCACCATAATCAATTTGTGGTAGGAATATACATGAAATGAGTCTTTTTTTGTAACTACAGAAAAACAAGATTTGAGTCTATACAGAAAACCTGTCATGAATTTAAATGTTATTTCAAGATGGTCAGTATGGGCCTTGAGTATGGGTTCTTGCTTCAGAGCTAGAAATACCCAGATACTTATAGTTGTCAACTAACTCAATGGCTTTGTTATCTAAGGTAACTAAAGATGATTCAATGGTAGCATTTGTCCTTACAGCAGAGAATACTCTAGCTTTTGTCTTACTAGAGTTTTAAAAAAATGCTGTAAATTAATTAAACGTTGTAAAGGAGTTAAAATCAGATTGTAAATTTTTGATTGCCAAAGGAGAGAGATTATGTGAATATAAAATGGTACCATCTGCATATAGATGGTAATAACCCTATTAGTGAACATTAGCCACCAATTAATATGGCAAAGACTAAAATACTTCATGCATGGTAGTTAATCTATTTTAAAAAAGCACTTAAGCAATTTCAAATATTTGTTCAAAAGTAGTGGCACCTTTTCAGTAAAAATGTAATAGAAGTAATAAAAATATCAATATAATTGATGGAAAACTATTAAACAGTATTTAAGCAGCATTATAAAGTCAATAGCCAGAAAAAGAGGCCATTATTTACAGCATCTGTTGAAAAGAGCGTTTTGATGATGGTCAAGACAAAGTAGCTAGATTCACGTCTTAAACATTTTACTACAGATGTGCCATATCCAAGGGACATGTGCGTATTCATGCAATTTACTTGACTGTAAATTTACAAAAAAGAAAATTCCCATGACTTGTTGCCAGACTGCAGAGTCACATTTCCATTGGTTTTAGACAGATAAGACTTACAAATTTCTGGATTCCAGAAGAAAGGTTCCATATTGCAGAGTGTACCACACCATTCATTTCAATTGGGATTCGGTCGGAATCCCAAAATTATGCTGACAAGGAATGCTGGTATGTAAAGGGACAAAATTGGACAGTTTTTATTGTGTATTAGGTCTCTTCAAATAATTAAAATATAATAAAAAGTACAAACATCTAAGCATTTTCTTAGAAGTGTTGTGCCTTTTAACACTTGTATAGTCTATAGTTGCATTTGGTATACTTAGGCTTCACTGCACAAAATGTCACCATTATTTGGTTAAAAGACTGGCAGCTGAGTAAAATTAAGTTCAGTAAGCCTACTGTAACTCAATGCATGGTGTATTCCATAAAAATAACTGCAATTTACTTTTAAAATATACAAGATCTTACTGTAAAAATAATAGTTTTAATCTTTATTTTTTCCACTGTCATTCTATGGATAAATATATTTAAATTAATATCAAACCAACCTAAAATAACGTTAGGTTATTACCATAACCCTGGTTCTGAAAAAGAATGACAACCATTACTGAATGGGAAGAGCCCTCTCTGACTGTCAATCAATGCTGAGAGGGGGAAGTCCCTCCCACCTCCTGCTGAAGAGTAGTAGCATATCGACATTTTCTTTTTGAAATCAGAGGTCAGGTGGAGACACAACATCAAAGGGTAATGGTTGTCATTCTTTTTCAGGGTTATGGTAATAACCTAACATTCCCTTTCAATGGAATGACAACCATTAACAAACGGGAAGCTGTACCAAAGCTGTTGTGGCTCCAGATTACCGACAGTACAGCCTCACGGTGATAGCCTCAGAGCCCACATGATGCCTAAGGGCATGCCGCCTGCAACACCCTAGAGCCCAGAGAAGGTCTCGCTCGGTTTGCAACATCAAGGCGACTACCTGTGCATGTAAAGAGGCGCCATGAAGCAGAGCCCATGAAGTTGCCTGGCCCCTGGTAGAATGTGCAGTAATGTCCCTCGGTGAGGGGGAGTCCGTCTGTTCATATGCCAAGCGTATCGCATCTGCCACCCAGTGCACTAGAGGTTGCTTCGATAAGGTCTGACCTCTAGAACGGGACCCATAGCAGACAAACAGTTGGTTGGCCTATCTCCAGGACGCCATCCTATCCAGGTAACAGCGCAGAGCCCGAACCGGGCAAAGCGTGTGCTGTCTACGGTCCTCCTCTGACTCGTGTGGGGGAGGTCTGAAAGTTTCCAGAACCACTGGTTATTTAATATGGAATGAAGATGCTACCTTTGGCAAAAAGGCTGGATTTGTTCTTAATGTTACCCACGAGTCATTTCCAGTGAAAGCTATAGAGCGATAGACAGAGCATGAAGCTCACTTACTTGTCTGGCAGACGTAATGGCTATTATAAATGCCACCTTCAAGGATACAGGGTGCAGTTCTGCTGATGCCATGGGCTCAAATGGGGGACCTGTAAGGACCCACAGTACCAGTTCTAGATCCTACTTGGGGACCACACTTTTCATGGGAGGACGAAGCCTCCGAGCTCCGTTAAGAAATTGCACTGCCAGGAAGTGTGCCCCAGGGGACACCGAGTCAATTTTGTCGTGAGCACTGATATTGCTGCCAGGTATACCTTCAAAGTGGGCGCTGATTTTCGTGCATCAAACAGGTGTTGTAAGAAGGTTAATATCATCTCAATAGGGCAGGTCACAGGATCTGCAATGCACCAGTCTTGGAAAAATTTCCATATGTATGAGTAATGGGCTCTAATGCTCGGCGCCCTAGCAGACTGTAGTGTTTCTACCACTGCATCTGGCAAACCTTATCTGAATAGATGGCTCCGTTCAACGGCCAGACCCAGAGTTGGAGCTGGGCTGGGTTTGGATGCCATAGTAGCCCCTGCACTTGGCTCAGGAGGTCATTGCGCAGTGAGAGCTGCCACGGTTGACCCGACAACTCTCTAGTGTCAGGGGTAATAATGGTAGCGGAGGGAATGCATACAAAAGCCCCTGTGGCCAGTTGTGGGCTAGTGCATCTACTCCCAGGGGACCCCTGTCTCTCTCCATGGACAACCACAGGAGGCAATGAGTGGACTCAGCTGTGGCAAAGAGGTTGACTAGTGCAGTACAAAACCTCTCCCAAATCTGTTTCACCACTTGAGGATGCAGTCTCCATTCCGAGCTGTCTGGAGCTCTTCTGGACAAGAGGTCTGCTGCCTTGTTATCCACATCAGGGAGATGAACCGCCCTGATGGAATGCAAATTTCTGTGCCTCCAGGACAGGAGTCTGTGCACTGCATGGTGAAGGCCCGGAGAGTGTAGGCCACCTTGGTGGTTTATGTAGGCCACCACTGTAGTATTGTCCGTCCGGACCAGCACATGTTTGTGCACTAACTGCTGGCAATAATGAGATAATGCCAATTTCACTGCTTGTAGCTCTTGGGCATTTATGTGTGCTTGCTGCCAATGTCCCTTCCATTGACCTCTTATTCCTCTCCTATTCCAGACCGTTTCCCAGCTCATATTGGAGGCATCTGTAGTGACCACTTCCCTTCTGTGAGGGGATCTGAGGGGAGATCCGAGGCGCAGATTGCCAGGATGGAGCCACCACTCCAGTGTCTTCCAGCATTGTCTGGACACTCGCACCAGCCGGTGCCGATCTCGGACTGGGTGCACCTTGAGTGTATTTACCCAGGCTTGAACGTGGGAGCATTATCAGCAGCCCTAGTAGAAGGATTCTCAAGGTGGCTGCCATCAGCCCCAACAACTTTTGATATATTCTGACCTGTAGGAGAGCATCCTCTCTGAATAGGGAGAGTGTGGCTTCAAACGACCAAATCCTGTCTTCCGACAGTGAGGCAAGCATGCTCACAGAGTTCAGTTTTATCCCCAGGAACACTGTGGACTGAGAAGTTGCTCTTCTGTTGATGTATTGAAAGCCTTAGCTTTGTCACTTGATCTATGACCTGTTTTGTGTGGGCCTTGGTGCATGCTTTGGAATGCGCGTCAATTAGTCAATCATCCAGATAGTTCAGGATCCAAATACCCCATAGCCTGAGTAGAGCCAGTGCTGCATCCATGCACTTTGAGAAAGTGCAGGGCACCAGCGAGAGGCCAAATGTCAGCACGCAGAATTCATACACATTGCCTTGAAAGGCGAAGCACAGATACTTTCTGTGCATGGGATGGATCGGGACTTGGAAGTAAGCATCTTTCTGGTCGATCAATGTGAACCAGTCGACCCGGCTTGATGGACTGGAGGATACACTGTGCTGTCAACATGTTGAATTTCCTCTGTTTGAGGAACAAGTTGAAGACCTTGAGGTCTAGAATAGGTCTGAAACCGCTGTCCCTTTTGGGCACCAGGAAGTACCTGGAGTAAAAGCCGCTGAGTGCATTGCTTGGGTTTACTAAGCGCACAGCGTACTTCTGTTGAAGATTGGCAATCTCATTTTGAAGGAGTATCGTGCTCGCTGGTTTGACGGTGATGAGGAGCACACCCTTGAAGGGTGGCGGACCTAAGCGGAATTGTAAAACATATCCATGTCTCATTGTTGAAAGTCTTGCCATGGGTCGTTTCCTTGGGTCAGTCCGGTTCTAAGGGGGGTTGGTGGCAGCCGAAGCCCCTCAGGGGGGGGTCTCCCTTGGGCTTGGGAGGGGGCGGGTCTTTCTTAGGCCCCGGCCTCGGTCTCCTCGGCCTCAATAGTGGGACACATCAGTGCTGGGTTCCCATAGAGGAATCCCACTTTTTATTACCTATTTCTAACTGTATGGCAGCAAGAAATGAATACACATACATACAAGTGGGCTGACCAAGCCGGCATATGCAACACAACAACAGGCGCAGCAAAGCTGGATCCCGGTAGAAACCATACAAGATTTTCTCTTTAAACTGCAAACATATATATATATATATTATATATATATTTAGGCATGAGGATTGCACAGCACTTCATGTGCAAGTAAAATAATATGTGAGCATGGGGAATTGCACTTTTATTAATTCACGTGCAGTTGTACCAAGACTCCAATTGAATGATTGATTAGCAATTGAGTCTTGGTACAGCTGCATAAAAGCTGCACTCACTCAGAGTTGTGTGTTCATGAGTGGAGAATGGGAGAGAGAAGGAGTTTTTTGGGTTTCGAGAACAATTACTACAGTGTGCTGGAAGTGCCAGGATGGTACTTGTTTGTCTGTTCGTCCACTGTCTTGTTTAGTGTTGTCCATTTTGTTGAAACCTTTTCGTTTATTATTTGCAATAAAACTCACTGCCATTCATCAGTGTTTGGAGTCTATTTCTGGTCTGACGTCACCCCTACAAAGCCATTCTGTTCACAGTGGCACTGAAGAAAACACATATATACACACCCAATTAAAAATGGTGGGCTGAGTAGACGGCTGAGGCAGTCCAGCAGAGTCAACTGTACAGTGGAACACGACAGAGCGGAACCCGGAACACCATGCGACCCGAGCGCCGTGCACTATGTGCAACGTGTACCGTGCAGCACTGCGTTCCCCACTAGCGCCAAATACTGTGTGCACACGTGCACCGAGCACCGGGTATAATGTGCACCGTGTGCACTGAGCACTGCATGCACCGCTTGCGATGAGTACTGCATGCATAGATGCACTGAGTACCGAGCTCTCCGAGTACCTCGTGTATCGAGTACCATGCAACACCGGCATGCTTGCCTGTTTCGGTATAGCGAGACAATGAGCACTGTGTGCACCGTGGTACCGAAGTAGCACGGGCAGACTTACACACCGCAGTTTTAAAAAACACCAGGGTGTACGGTGTACTACCCTGACCCTGGTCACATGCCTGAGCAGCGCGTAGCATACAACAGGGGACAGGGCCGAAGCCGCGGAGGGCGATTGACTTATACACCCAGTAATACAAAACAGTTTTTAAATACAAAAACAGTTAAAATATTACAGGACAGATGGGGGAGAGCACACTATCTGTAGATTGAGCGACCTACACCAGAGGTGAAGGTCCGCACGGTCCGCGTACTTCTTAACTCAACAACGAGGGAAGCCTCGGTGAGCAGTATTTGGCTGGTCCAGCTGAATCAACCGCAGTGCGAGTAGTCCTCTGCGCAAGCACAGGGACGCGTAGCTACAATCAAAACAAGGCTCAAACTGCAGTCCGCAGGCGGCTGTTGGGCTAGCTCAACAACGGGGACAAGGCAAGTCCAGTCCCGTGGAGTAATAGGGCTCTCCAAAACAAGAAAGGGTGAAAAACACACACAATTCTTAACAATAATACTTACCATACTAAGACGGACAGACAGAAAGAAGCAGCCTGACAAGCGGAGCGCGCAGGTGCTGATAGTCAGAAGTAGAATAAAAAAGCTACAAATTTTTAAACTACTGATTCCAGGAAAAGTGGTGACGGACAGCTTTCAGCAAAAAGTGCAGGGGAACTAGCAGTAGCTTACGCAGCACTTTTTAGAAGAAAAGGGGGCTCAATGCAGCACAGAGGTTTTACCTTACCAATGTGAGAAGCGAAAGAGGATGTTCCTCCCCCTGCATGATGGTTAAATACCCGAGGGGGTCACTGGGGGAAGGGGCCTATCGGTAGCTTTGATATAGGAGCTCAATGACATCTACCAATAGGCTGGAGTGTATCCCATAATGATGTTTGGTGGCTATCTTCGAATTGAAAGGGAACTGTTAAACTGTCTCATTTACAGTTAAGAACCGTAAAAGACATGCTTAAATCCTTCTAAATAATGCCTTTTCCCAGTGCTTACAAGTGAGAGAGGAAAGGCAGCTCCAGCATTAGTGCATTCTCTTTTATTAACGCACGCAAACCACCAGACAGGGGATCGTTTCCAGATAACAGAAGTTCTTGGAGTGCATGATCATTGTCACAACGAATGTGCGGCTGCCTCCAGTCTCTCATGACGTGCGTTTCCCAAAACCCTATGTGAAAGTGTAGCTTTGTTCGACACGTTCACATGCATCGTTAGGCTTTAAGGAGCTTCTTCAGGACTTTGTTCGGAAACACATTGAAACTAATTTATGAAGTAGCCTATATATAAATGATAGTGTAACGTGCCAGCACCCCCATTAGGATAAAAGGATAAACAGAATTAGGGACCTGCCTGCTCACGGGCTGTGCGGAAATCATGAAATTGCCCAATACTGTGATTTTTACAGTATTTTTAGGAAATAAATATACATTATTTCTTAACTATTTATATTTTGTACAAAAAAAATCACATTAACGAAGCTGTACAGCTCTGCTATGTGCCTGTGTGTAATATTTGCCATGCACGCAGTGCTTTACAGTGATTACATCACGTGACTATATGCAATCTAGGCAGGAAATTAAAATACTACACACAGTAAACAAGAAAACGGATGTCTCTAAAAAGGCTAAAAATGTGTCTGCAGCAGATCACGTAAAGCAGGATCCAGCAGGAGTTTTACACAGAGATAGAGGGAAGCTCTTCTGTACGTCCTGCAATGTTACTGTAGATCACCGTCGAGAATCGGCTATTGACAAGCATTTACAGTACATAAGAACATAAGAACATAAGAATGTCTACAAACGAGAGGAGGCCATTTAGCCCATCTTGCTTGTTTGGTTGTTAGTAGCTTTTTGTCCCAGAATCTCATCAAGCAACTTCTTGAAGGATCCCAGGGTGTCAGCTTCAACAACATTACTGGGCAGTTGGTTCCAGACCCTCACAATTCTCTGTGTAGTACAGTAGATGAAGAGGGTCTGTGTTCTCTACAGTAGATGAAGCCTTTTTGGGTTTTTATTTTTAATTGATTTATTTTTTCATTCCCCCCCCTCCCATTTGTTCACACATTGAAATTGTTAAGTAGGTTGTGTAAATCAAAGGGAAAAAAAATCTATTTAAATGCATCAAGATTTCAGAAAAATCCAAGAGGGGTGAATACTTCCTATAGGCACTGTACACATTTATCGGAATATATGTTCTTGTGCCTTCGATGTCGCCATTTCTCTTATTTTATAAAGATGTTGTGTGAAAAAGTTTGTTTACTGCACAGAGGGTGAGGTAGGTCTGTCTTCAGCTCAGCAGAAACATTCCAAAACACTTGCATTCAAGTCTATCTCCTAATATGGACATCTACCAAAAATACACGAGTATGACCTTCTTTTAAAGGTCAGAATCTCCTCTTTCCAATAACATATCACAAGTAGGGCTGTCTCTCACAGTGCCTGAGTAAAAAGAGTTAAAGAGCCAGGTCGCCAGTGGGATATTTACCATTGGGCGGACCCTAAAAGGTTAAGCTAAAATCACCAAACACATTGAGAGAAGCTTTGTTAGCTGCTGTTCAGGTCAAATTTTGGCCTGAGAAAGGCGGGCATACAGTAATGAAACCACAAGTGTTTGACGATAATGTGGTGGCCTTTACTTTGGGAAAAGGAGTTACTGAAAGACCCGCCTTTACCGGAGGTGACATAACTGCTACCACAGCTGTGGTTAAGCCCTCAGATGCTGGGTGCCAGTGCCGGGTGAGGGGCAATGAGGTCAATAGTGTAAACAAATTAGTTATGTTTTATTACTACTATATTGCAGAAATTACACACTTGACAATAACCAGTAAAACACTACTTAAAAGGCAATTATATGCAGTATTATCTGTAATCCTTGAACACAGTTGAATGCTAGTTTGTATTTACTGTATGATGTTGTAATCAGATACTGTTGAATGTTAGTTTGTTATAATTAAATACAATAAGATTGAATGTAAGAATGCAAAAGCATTAGTCACACACACTGCGGTACATTTGACAACCATCTAGTCGCAGCATGAGGCCAGATTGAGTGGAGCTAAACTCTGTAGGATTTTGACCAATCAGAGAGTTTTGAGAAGGATGCTTTACCTTCTATAGGTTGCCTGCTACAGGGACTAGGGGCAGAACTAGGGCTATTTAACCCCGGGAACTGTGGATGAAAAGTTGTACTGAGCTGGAATGGAATGGAAAGCTCTTTGTCTTGTTTCGTTTGTAAAATACTTTATTCAAATAGTAAAACGTATACAAAATAACAATCTCCAATACAGGAATCCAAAGGATCCCTGGGTCTGACTCCAGGTACTGAACTCAGTACAACATTTCATTCACATTTCCTGGGGTTAAATAGCCCTAGCTCCATCCCTAGTCCCTGTAGCAGGCAACCTATAGAAGATAAGGCATCCTTATCAGAACTCTTTGATTGGTCAAAATCCTACAGGGCTTGGCTCCACTCAGTCTGGGCTCACGCTGTGACTAGATCATTGTCAAGTGTACTGCAGCGTATGTGACTAATGCTTTTGCGTTCTTACATTCAATCTTATTGTGCATAATTATAACAAACTAACATTCAATAGTATCTGATTACAACATCATACAGTACATGAAAACTAGCATTCAATTGTGTTCAAGGATTACAGATAATAATGCATGTATTTGCCTTTTAATGCAGTGTTTTTACTGGTTATTGTCAAGTGTGTAATTCCTGTAAGTAGACCAACCTGTGGCCACATTTGATGTAGACACAACCCCACTAAGTGCTATCAATTATGTGAATACCTTTTACAGTAGAAACATGACGCCATAATTACCTGCACCTGGGAACTTGAGACCAAGAAGGGGGAGAAAGTGGTGGCTTCCTACAGTAAGACCCTCAACAAGTCAGAGCACAATTACTGCATGACGAGGTGGGAGCTTCTGGCTTTGGTGAAGGCGGTGGAGTATTTCCACCCTATCTTTATGGGCAACTCTTTGTGGCAAGGACAGTCCATGCCTCACTCTAGTGGCTGATGAGCTTTCGTAACCCGGAGGACCAGATGGGTCGATGGCTGGAGAAACAACATCAATACACAGGCCATGACTACAGCAATGCTGATGCCCTATCTTGTTGTCCCTATCGGGTTGCAGAGTGCAAATACTGTCACCAAAGGGAGGAGAGAGGATGTGAGACAACAGTGTGTGAAACCAGAGGAGTGGATAAGGAAGCAGCTGGCCGAACTGCAGAATGAAGATCAGGACATTGCACCCCTGCTGAGGTGGAAGCAAGCAGACCAACGGCCTACTTGGGAAGAGGTTTCCCCACACAGAGTGCTGGTGAAGGCTCTATGAGCTCAATGGGACCGGGTGCACCAACAGTTTTATTGGCTTTGCTGCAGGAGGGATGTGAAGAGCTGGTGTTATTGCTGTGATGCTTACACAGCATGAAAAGGGCCTCAATACAGAACAAAAGCCCCAATGCACCAGTATCGATCATTAATTTTCTTCGCCCGCTGATAACAACAGAGAGTGGCAACCAGTTTATATTGATCACCATGGACTATTTCTCAAATTGGCCTGAAGCCTACACCCTAGAGGCTGTAGCGGTAGTGAAGCTCCTCGTGGGACAGTTCTTCTCCAGATTTGGCAACCTGAGTGAGCTCCATAGTGACCAAGGGTGAAATTTTAAGTCTGAGGTCTTCCGGGATGTTTGCAAGCTTCTGCAGATACAGAAGACATGCAAACGGCACTGCATTCCCAGAGTGATGGCCAGGTGGAGCGATACAGCCACACCTTGGAAGTTCAGCTGTCTTTTTTTGTGGAGCAGTACTAGTGTGACTGGGACACCCACCTCCCTCTCCTTCTCGTGGCATATACAGTAGGACAGTGGTCCACTAGACCACAGGGTGCACCCCAGCTGCCATCATGTTCGCCAGGGAGCTCAGAACCCCCACAGAGCTGCTTTATGGCTGACCACCTGTGGCTGAAAACAACAATGGACCAGGACCAGAATATGTACACCAACTGCAGGACCGCATATATAAAATCCATCGGTTTTCCTGCCACCACGTAACAAGGGAGTCTAACCGGCAGAAATGGCAATACGACACCCATGCCCAAAAGACCCAATTTGAACCAGGGGACAAGGTGTGGGTCTACTCACTGCGCAGAGAAGGCTCACAGACACTGTCTACTTGGTGGAGCTTAAAGGAAGATGGTGAAAAGTCATCAGGACCAGCTGGCACCCTGTCCTGGAAAGCCTAAAGAGAATGATACCCAGGTGCCCCTATCTGAGCTGGAAGATCTCCCTCTTGACCTACCTGTCCTTTTCCAGGAACACTTCACTGTTTCTCTTTCTCCCAGGGCTACTGTTTCAGCCCCCTGTGACGCTGAACACTGCTCCAGGGGAGGAAGCCAAAGAAGACACCTTGCTTTCAGGGTGGTTCTACATAGACACACACCAATGTGTGTGTCTGAGGTACTAATTGTGTTGGGGACTGCCCATAGCATGTTATGAGGGACTTGACTGACAAGTGGGGGTCCCATGAGTGTTTTTCACAGGTTTAATTTGAGTTTATGATAGAAGGTTGATTCGCCAGTGGGTGGGCTGCGATGTCTCCAGGCAAGAGTTTCAGAAGGTCTATGACTGTTTGGATATCAAGCTGATTGAAAGGGGCGAGTCTTTTTATCATGACATGATGATGGAAACGGTGAAGGAATTTGACGACTAGCTGGAGCTTTGGGGTTCCAACTTCCATCGGCTGGAAGGCTCAGACAGCATGCTTCTCAGTCGTAGTAGTACTGGCTGGATCACGTGCAAGGGCTGATGCAGGTGAAGTGGCTGGCATCCTTGCAGGGGCTGCCACAGAATCTCCTGCTCCCTTTTCACACTTTTGGTTCTGGCACTTCGCTGGCATCCTCCTCACTGCACTGCTGCTGGAAGATTCATCTTCGAAAACATAGTCTGCTTCAGAGCCAGATTCGTCATTTTCCATCTCTGCTACATCAGAATCAGAATTATTTAGTAAATGCTGCAGTAATTCCAAGCACTGATTTGCTGTCCTAAGTCTTCTGCAATCCATTTTCAATGTGTATTCGGGTAATAATGAATTATTTAGAAAAACAAGTGAATTTTATAGTAACCAGAGTGCAGACAGACAGCCTGGTGTTGTGAGCTGTTAAAGCTGATTGATGGGCTGTCAGGAGGCTCATTGAGACAATAGAAATGTCTGAAGACCGCTCACTTGAGAAATGCAGACTGATATAATCAAACGTCAATACATGATGGCAAGTCCCGACTGAATTATACAAAAAATAACTGCAACACTTCATTGTTATAATATATTTTATATGTAGCAGTCAATTTGACAGCTCCTGGTTGGAATTGGTATGACAGTATTTTATCTCCCCAATTGTTGCAGCTACGTGATTCTTTCGCTGTCAGGAAAAGTTGTCATTTAGGAAAAGTCAAGAAAGCACAGCTCGGTATCTTAAACACATGTTTATGTAAGTTATATACACACACTTAGGAAATACACATTTCTTCGTATGATCATATGTAACACTATTAGCAAGTCTCAAAAAGAAACGCATTATTCTCCACCTTGCTTGCTGCAAAGTATTACAAGATAAAAAAAGATCTACTTTAAAATTAACAGCATCCAGGACTATTGTGGGGCTTAATAATAACATGCAACATTTATGTACAATATATTGTAGTCAAATAAAGACATTAACATAAATATAATACATTGTTTATAGCTTTTTCCTTTTCCTTTTCCTTTTTTACAGCAGTATTCATTGTATTGGGAAAGCTGTTGTAAGTAAATGGTGTATGATAAATTTGAAATGCTTTATATGGTAAAAAAATAAACACTACAGAGCTGTCCGATAAAATAGTTATAAAAATATAAGAAAATATGAGTGAAGCAACAAGTTTTCCAAGGATATGCAACCATTATTATTTGCACATCAGTAGTGGGTGGAATATGTGTTGCACTCAATTTCTTGGACAAATCATTAGATGTATTCTCATAATAACAAAAAGGATAATTCAGATTCTGTGTAACAGGGGTCTTTATAAGTCTCACCCTTGCTGTCTCTTTGCAAACTCACGGACACCCCCTCTCTAGTAGAGCTGTTACAGTCACCTCTATGGTAACTGCACTAAACTGTTACACTGTATTTCTACAGGCTGTACATGTCCACATTTACACCATATCTGTACAAGCTGTACAAGTCCACTTTCCCAGCACTTCTAACTTACAGTCTTCCTCTGCTATGTGGCAACCGCATGCTTCATATTTACAGTATAAAATTATAAAAAAAATAACTGAACAAAAATGTTTTACTATATCTCCCAATAAAGCTCAGGTGCATTAATTGACATCATTATTATATACATATACAAAGAAACAATAACTTTTCCACTCAATTTGTTTGCAATGTGATTTGTTATTTCTTACTGCAACAGGGAGTCAGATTTCCATTAACTAAAATAAAATACTATATAACATTTTAAACACTGCACTACCTGAAAAAATAAGAATTAAAAGAAGAATTCAGATGTTCTGCAATAGGGGTCTGGAGACACTTCCCCCTCCCCTTCCCTTCCTTAGGGCTTGCCCCATGAGAATTGGTCCCCTGGAATACTGGAGACAGGGAAAGGTTTCTGAATTCCTGAATACACATATATTATTTAAATGTACTGCACTTGTGTCTGGAAGAGTTGTGTATTTTGCATTGTTTCACTTTTTTTTTACTCCAACAGAGTAAAAACATCACAATAAAAAAGAAAAAATAGCTCAATGGAGACATCTATAAGTAAGTAAACAAGTCTGTGTGTTAAACGAATAACCCCTATATATGTGTAAAAGATATTACTGCAACCAGATTAGCTGATTCTGACTACATACTGTGTTGCAGATTTAACAAATGATAAGCATAAAATACACATTCGTGCATTTTACTGAATTTACTGTTGGTTTCATGTAAAAAGTACACTTTCCCTAATAAGTGTGCTGTGTTTTGTTTTAGTATGTAATTTTCGCAGTCAACCTATTGTAAATAACATATTGTTATTTCTTAGCAGAAAAATCAATCTGAATTATTGTGCACTGGGGAGGGGGAGACAAACGTTCAGGCTGGACCTGTGCCAATTAGAAAAATGAAAAAAGATTTACAAATTTGCATGAGCTATTTCCAAATAGAAAAATAATTCTCGTGCATCACCCAGTGGTGTCTTTGGAAAGATGTAAAGGCATCTACAAAAAATAAAGAAAGCACGTAGCTGGGTGAACAATGTAATTCGAAGGGATTCAATTCAGCACCCCGAAATTAAATTTGATCAGGTTGGTCTTTTTATGGGGGATAGTGTCCATATGAATGACACTGGTAATGAAATGTTCCTAAAAAACTTCCATCATGGAATTAATACACACCTTCTGTAAATATATCCTTCCCTTCCATTACCCCCCCTTACACCATTGTTTTTAGTGTCTATATGGTTTTGAATTGTGTACATGCATTGGGTATATTGTTTTGTTTTAATAAGTGTATTTTTAAATATCTTTGTTATAAGTATTACTGTATAGTAGGCAATGAATGCTGCATGATATCTTTATATTATATTCATGATATCTTTATATTCGATTAATGAAATCTGGTGTAAAACATAATAATTAAAACAAATCAGATAATGTCACACAGAGTTTAAGATAATAATCTACAGGTAAAAATTATAACCTGTGATATGACGTTTTATCTTTCCTGAAATACGACTGGTGAGTGGGGACTTTTATTGTAAAGTGAGGATGAGAGATTTGCACAGGGTACTATATTAAATTGTAGAGCTATTTGGAATATTACCACAGTATTTGGTGCTGTGGGAGTACATCCACCATGTCAACTAGGATTATGTTCATAGAAATAATTTAACTGCACTTTAGGATGGTATGTTTAGAAAGCCAATAGTTTTGTGCATTTCTCAAATTATGTATCCACCATAAAACACCATCTTCCACTAAAAACGTGTACTTTTTCAATATTGTAGTGTGCATGGGGGAAGGCAGCAGCAGGGCTGGTAGGTGACGTAATCACATACAGACATAAGCCCGATATGCGCTCCTTATACAGTAGCCGGCTCTTTTTTACAGCGGTATCGGCTCTATGCTTTAGTGCGGGAGGTCCCGGATTCGCGCCCGCCCTCCGCCTGTGTGTGGATTGCCTCGCCCTGTGTGATGCGCCTGCCTGCGGGAACCGAGGTCGCTAAATATTTAAACAGGTTTAGATAGACTTGATTGAAATGTCAAAAACAGTATTCTCTAAAAGTGCCTGTGCCTACTTTTCAAATCAATTTATTGAAAGGGTTCAAAGTCACAGAGCAATTTACCGTGAAAATAATATAACTGTTAAAGTGAGCCTAAACACTTACTTGCTTACGCCACAGCATATGATGTCCACGAATGACATTTTTGATAGGAAATACACATTTGGCAAGTAGTGATGGTAACTATGCATTGGCATCAATTATACCGACAAAATAATGTTTTAAACATATTTATTTATAAAACCTAAATATAGCGAGCAATTTCCTGCAGATAAAATGTATTTACAATACAAATTAAACGTAAATATACATTACGATGTCACCTTTTTAAACAAAATAAATACTGTCTGCAATACACTTCGATAAATAAGATGACAACATATTTAAACAAAAATTACTCTATGGAATGCAAAACCTGTTTTTGTTTCTCGAAAAAAATACAAATGGCGTCCTGTAATTTTGGATGCATCTCCAGAAAACCTTTCCTTTAAGCTCTAAGATTTACGCTTGCGTAGAAAGCTCAAAAAGGCAAACGCTAATTTATTTCCCAGCTAACTTATTTCCTGTGACACTGGTACAACGCTTGATTTAATGTATTTTTTAAGCCATACAAGGCGTTGTGTTAAAGAAGCCGCTAAATACCCTTTAGATTGAATCTTCCCCCTAGCCCAAAGAATACATATAACAACAATAAAGAGCTAGTGTACTCTATACTTCTATATACTTAAACATGCCCTTAGGCTTAAAATAAACCAAAGTTTATGATGGCACAGCCATAAACTTTGCTTCAAATGTGCGGTGCCCTGTCAGATGTTAGCTGACTCCACTGACCTAGTCAGTTTTAATGGGGAAGAGGGGCAGATGTAACAATCTGTATAAAGTAATTAAATTTAAACATTGTATTCAGCAGAGGAAATATGCAGCTTTATTATACACAATTACAATTACATCGACAATGAATATCTGCAAAGTATATGACATGCTTTATTTAGATTTCCAGAAAGCTTTTGATTCAGTCCTGCATAAAAGATTTATTCTAAAACTGAACGCAGCAGGGATTCAAGGAAATGCAGGCCCATGGATTAGGAAATGGTTAACATGTAGAAAACAGAAAGTATTGATTAGAGGAGAAACCTCAGAATGGAGCGAGGTAACCAGTGGAGTGCCACCGGTATCAGTATTAGGTCCTCTGCTATTTGTAATCTACATTATTGACTTAGAGTCTGGTGTAGTAAGCAAACTTGTTAAATCTACAGATGACACAAAAATAAGAGGAGTGGCATACACCTTTGCAGCAGCAAAGGTCATTCAAAATGATCTAGACAAGATTCAGAACTGGGGAGACATGGCACATTACATTTAATAGCGAAAAGTGTAAGGTACTGCACGCAGGCAATAAAAATGTGCCTGATAAATATCAGATGGAAGATACTGAAATTGAAGAAGGAATCTATGAGAAAGACTTAGGACTTTATGTTGACACAGAAATGTCTTCATTTATACAATGTGGAGAAGCTATAAAAAAAGACCAACAAGATGCTTGGATATATAGTGAAAAATGTTGAATTTAAATCAAACGTAGTAATGTTAAAACTTTACAATGCATTAGTAAGACCATCTGAAATATTGTGTTCAGTTCATGTCACCTCGCTACAAAAATGATATTGCTGCTCTAGAAAGAGTGCAAAGAAGAGCAATCAGAATTATTCCGGATTTAAAAGGCATGTCATATGCAGACATGCTTAAAGAATTGAATTTATTCAGTCTTGTACAAAGAAGACTACGTGGTGACCTGATTCAAGCATTCAAAATTCTAAAAGGTATTGACAATGTTGACCCAAGGGAATTTTTCGACCTGAAAAAAGAAACAAGGACTAGGGGTCATAAATGGAGATTAGATAAAGGGGCATTCAGAACAGAAATAGGAGGCACTTTTTTTACCCAGAGAATTTTGAGGGTATGAACCAACTGCCCTGTAATGTTGTTCAAGCTGACACCCTGGGATCATTCAAGAAGCTGCTTGATGAGATTCTGAGATCAATAAGCTACTAACAACCTAACGAATGGCTTCCTCTCGTGTGTAAACTTTCTTGTGTTTTTATGTTCTTATAAAATGACAAGTACATTATTTATTTATTTGTTTGTTTATTTTTCCCATTAAATTTCATTGGCCAATATTTAAAAAACACAAATTTGTAGCCCTATTATTATTATTATTATTATTATTATTATTATTATTATTATTATTATTATTATTATTATTATTGTTGTTGTTGTTGTTGTTGTTGTGATGATGATGCTGCTGCTGATGATGATGATGATGATGAATATAATGGTGATGATGTTTCACCATTATCCTAATTTATATCTAATCCTCTCTGTCCACCTCCTAAATGCGTTTCTCGTTTCTTTACCGTTGAGAAATGAAGAATTCTGCTATAGGTACCCTCGTTATTTTGTTGCTGTATTTTCCTTACTCCAACCTTTCCAGATACGTATAGGTTATTTTCCTACATCCAACTATTCCAATTTTCTCGTTCTTGCCCGTTTTCTGCCTGGTGGCTCCTTATTTTCTTCTTCTTTTTTTTTTTTTTTACTCATATCTTGTTCTCCATCTCTGGTCAGGATGCAGAAGGCTCCATTAAAACTGATTCATGGGCATCAAAAGGGCACAGGGCAGCAGGCGTCAGTATTTTTATTGTATTTTTTTTTGCTGTTTTCTCCAAGGCAAATCTGTCCTCAGGCAGAACTATACCTCCCAGATTTAATTTCGAAAAATGTTGATTATAGTCTAATGTTTATTTCTGTGATAAAAGTTAACCGGAATAGGTTTACTTTCCATGTATACAACGCAGACTGCTTAGAATACCACTCCCACTCAAATCAGTAATACAAACGCGTGGTCGTGTTCATTTGTTATAGTGCGGCATTTTTGAGTTAACCGTTTACATGCAGACAAATGCAACAGCTATCAAAATAATTTAAAACAAACGTGAATGCCAATATATTTCAAATATTTGTACCCACTATGTTTATTATTGATAAATTTGTCCATCATATACATGATATTTGTCCATTACATGTTGCTAGGAAGCCCATTTCTTAATGATAATACTATGTAACACAATTTTTGTTCCTGGGTAGTAAGTATCATTTCCTAATTCCTTATTCCTCAAAAGTATAGAAAATGGCTATTATTCCCCACAAACTTTGCTTTTGTGACCAGGACAGTGATATTTCAAAATATCACTATTTCCAATGGGAAAACGGGCAAATGTGTGTCATTTCGTTCACATAAAGTCAGAAAAAAACAACATATGAATCCAAATTAACATGTATTTATACTAAAGTAATGCAAAAATGACTACAAAAGATTTAGAGGTGAGTAGTTTGTCGAGATTTACGATTATACTGTAAATAAGTATTACTTTAGTATAAATACATGTTAATTTGGATTCATATGTTGTTTTTTTCTGACTTTATGTGAACGAAAATACACACATTTGCCCGTTTTCCCATTGGAAATAGTGATATTTTGAAATATCACTGTCCTGGTCACAAAAGCAAAGTTTGTGGGGAATAATAGCCGTTTTCTATACTTTTGAGGCATAAGCAATTAGGAAATAACACTTACTACCCAGGAACAAAAAAAAATAATAATAAATTGTTACACGGTGTAATTAAGAAATGTCTTTCCAGGCATTTAAGCAGTTATTCCACTGTTGAAATGTAAACTGTACGCCCCCCAGTGCAGGTCGTATGCATGTACCACTGGCTTAATTGTTTTAACTTGATAGTTTTAGTCGAAACAAAAAACATTTAAACTCTCGTGGTTTGTTAGTGCACTAATACCCTGCTGCAACCATCTGTCATATTCATTCATATGTATTAACAAATAATGTATGCACATCAGTTTGCTCCCATGTTACATAAATCGAAAAATACAGCTATAATATTACAAACTATAAGAAAATACATTAAAAACAATGCACATAATTATTTATTGCGTAATTATTTATTTGAACAACATAATATTGTTTCACATTTCATGCTTCTTCATAGATAGATAGATAGATAGATAGATAGATAGATAGATAGATAGATAGATAGATAGATAGATAGATTAATTTCATCATTCGGCTTAGTTATTACTAATGTGTTGCCAGTGTTATGCGCAAAAATGTGGTTGAGTTGATGCTTTATTGTAGTTTTTACTTACATACCATTCGCATATAAACCATAGTAACTGAAAACAAGGTTGTCTGCATCTCAAATTCAAATACATATAGGAACAGATTAAAGTCCCAGGATGATAATATTAATGTACTGTATTTGAAAAAATTGAATGGCAGGAAAGGTTTGGAATAAAGACTTCCTGCATTGTCTTTCAACAAAACCTGGATTTTAAAAGCAGGGGAAAAAAACCTAGAGATTGTCAGAAGATTAAAAAAAATGTATTTAATTGTATGGAAGATATTATTTCATTACAAAAAAAATGTCTAACAGAAAGCAGGGAAAAAAACACCTAACATATTTGCATTCGAGGAAAAAATAATCCATGGAGAGTTACCTGTCTAAAATGTATATATATATATATATATATATATATATATATATATATATATATATATATATATATACATATACTGCATGTATGTGACATGCACTGTTAGACTCATTATCAATCTTGTAAATAGGCATTAATTATTAAACGAGTGGAACGATAGATCCAATCTACATCTATTTCATTTTTTTCGTCAGCTTCGACTCTTATATTTTTTTAAAATACGACAGCTGTTATGCTGTATGTATCAATTATATATATATATATATATATATATATATATATATATATATATATATATATATATATATATATATATATATATATATATATATATATATTAATTGTAGTTTAATGTTTCTGTAGCGACTCATTTTTGTTCAAGCCTGCTTATGTTTAAATCCTTTTATTCAGGGCATAAGGTTAATGTTGAAGTTAATTGTATATGTCACTACCATCATTGTATTTTATTAGATAAGACACTTGCATTTTACTACATTTTAAAAGGCATTATAATTTCTAAAAATTAGTTCTTTCCAAGGAAATATCCTCAGTCATTTAACTACTGTAAATTAATACAGTTTCATCTTTATCAGGCAAATTTATTCTAAATGAATATATTCTGCAACTACAATTATTACAATGCAAATGTTATTATTAAATTGTATTACCAAAGAATCCTAAAGACGTTAACTGTCAAAGTCTATAAAAGTATTACGTCCACACGTCTACACCATATTTGAAATATTTTCCCTTTTCAAAATTAAAACGCTACAAGGTTGTTACATGTCGGCCTGTTAGTCATACAAACCCCATTTTGTTTATGTTTGTTCGAGCAATTGCTCAAATCAGTTTGACAGCTGCTCTGTCCACACGTTCAAGCAAAATAATAAAATTGTGCCAACCAAATTTAAGTAAAGAACAAGCAAAAGTATGCATAAAACAAAATTAAGTTTGTATTAATATGTGACAGGAAAATATATTGATTTACTTATATGACAACACACGTTTTTCCTCAATGACTCTAAATGCATATAAAATCATATTATACAGTACAAATATGTAATGAATAGGTTATATAATAAAGTATATCATTTTTAATATTTGCCACTGCATTTGGTATGCCTCGTGCATTAAGCCTCTCTCTCTCTCACTATATATACACATATATACACACACACGCACGCACACGCACACGCACACGCAAACGCACACGCACACGCACACACACATTTCCCATTAAATATAAATAACAGGCCACTGGCTTTCTTAAGAAACTTAAATAAAGCTACATATATGCCATCTGTAGTATCTAAACTCAACACTGACTCCTGAAAGAGTTAGATAGATAGCTACAAGAAAAGTGAAAAACTAATTTCAAGAACCACAAGTGGGCAAAAAGGGAACCTGCGTACAAATAAACAACGGGATTGCTTGCCTGAGGTCAAAGGCCTAAGGAAGCTTTGGAGGTCCGTGGGATCACAAAATAGGAAATGAATTCACAATAGAAACAGTTTATGATGAAACATATAGTAAAGAAATTGCCATTTACATGAAATGATCTGTTTAGATCTTCAACTACCTTTTTTGACTACATATATGTAATTTTTGAGAATGGTCTTTTTTCCTGCCTGCATATACTCAAATAATAATAATAATAATAATAATAATAAATAATAATAATAATAATAATAATAATATGGGCTGCAAAATCTTAATAACGTGGGTATTCAAAACTTGGATCTAAATATACTTAGATGAAATGCATTTCGATATCTTTATTATTTCAGGAAAATACATTGCCATTATAGCATGTTAGGCTGGAAAGCTTAGTAATATATTTGATGTAATGATGACACACAGGAAATACATTAACTTATATTTATCTTCGAAAGATTGTTGTGCATAGGCCTGCACTAAAACATAATCGTGAGTCTTGGGAGTATCTCTGTTTCATTAATCAATAATAATTATAACACAGATTATTATTATTGTTACACGTTTTGTGTAGATCTCTGTATGCATTAGCTGTGCTCTGTAGGAACCTGCTGAAGCCCGCTCGCTTTATTTCGGATTTATTTGTTTAATTAATGTGGAGCTCAGGGGAAAGGAGGCATGCTCAAGGCAGTAAGCTGACACTCGGTCTCTGTGTGTGGTATCCAGCCGGCGCTTGATGGAAAAAGCCTGCTTCCACTCATGTCAAAGCCAGTTACCCAGAACAACCTGTATACACATATGCTCAGCAAACATCTCCCTTCACCGTTTTAACTTTTATACTATTTGTTTTCTGCAAAACTATACGATTACATATTGACTGAAGTCCACAATACTGTAAATTGTATTTTTGTTCGCAGTGATTCCTTTGTATACTCAGAATGGTACTGAACAACGTTACAAAAACACCACATGCAAAATTAATTGTGTTACATTATAGTGATAGCCAAAAAACATACATACATTGGAAATACTTTTAAACTAATATTGTAATTTCCAAAAAGCTCCCAGAAACTTACACCGTTTGCCCTAGAGCATGCAGACAGTAAGATTTGAGAACTTTACCTTCGGCGTTTGGCGTGTGACAGTTGATTGGAACTACTGAAAGGTTTGATAAATTGTGTAATTGCGTGTATTAGAGATGTCAGACAAAGAGGGGTCTGGTGCGCAGAACCTCCTCCCTAGATGACTAGTGGACAAAGGCCAGATATGGGAGGGATGTGGTCCCTGGTTGCTGCTGATTTCTCGCAGGCATAAAGGGGGGTCTAGAGGAAAGAAAGATTTACGAATTGATAGGTGGTCGAGTTTTGTTTGGCTGAGCAGTCTCTACGCAGAAAGTAGAGGAGCTCTGGGCTTCCTCTTCCTAAAGGATTAAGGGAAGCGATGGCCACCAGGTGGGGGGCAGAACTGCAGTCTCAGAGACACTGAACCGCTATTGGAGTAAAACGAGATACTAACCACTCGGAAAAACCTCTTATTGCAGAACATACGGGTAAACACTGCGAGCCGCAGATATACTGCATTGGGGAGGAAACGCATTCAGCTATTCACACTATTTTTGAGAGCTCACAGCTCCTGGCTTAAGTTTTAATAATTGCAAGTCGGGCAGAACAGCGGATACTTAATTTTCTTATTCCGTCTAGTGGAACGAATGTCCTGTGTTCAGTGGAGTTCAATAAGCCGTATCGTCTATAGGGACCATTATTAAAACTCATTTTTCCCTTGCTAGCCATTTTTGCTAGCTAGGAGATGACAACTGAAACGTCCCAGCAGCAGCTGGACTCACCAGCGCTTTTAAGATCGAGCCCGATTTCTGGAGTTCTTCATTCAGCATTGATGCACCAGCAATCATCGGCAATGGAGAGCTCAGCCTCCAAAGGCAAAAAGGTGAATTCAGGGCTCAGGCGCCCTGAAAAACCGCCGTATTCCTACATCGCCCTCATTGTGATGGCAATTCAGAGCTCACCAACAAAAAGGTTAACCCTCAGCGAAATCTATCAGTTTCTTCAGGCAAGGTTCCCATTCTTCAGAGGCTCTTACCAGGGATGGAAGAATTCGGTTCGCCATAATCTGTCCTTGAACGAATGCTTTATAAAACTGCCAAAGGGGCTAGGTAGACCCGGTAAAGGGCATTACTGGACCATTGACCCAGCCAGTGAATTTATGTTTGAGGAGGGATCTTTCCGCCGCAGACCAAGAGGTTTCAGAAGAAAATGCCAGGCTTTAAAACCAATGTATCGGATGATGAACGGCCTTGGTTTTGGCACTTCGTTATTACCCCAAAGCTTTGATTTCCAAGCTCCTTCTGCGTCATTGGCATGCCATACCAACAGCTACAACTTGGACATGATGAGCAATTCTATGGCAGGAGGCTATGATGGACTCAGCGGTGGCCACCATGTCCCTCATCTGTCTCCCAGCCCGGGTTCTACTTACATGGCCAGTTGCCCAGTAACTTCTAATGGAGACTATGGCCCTGATAACAGCAGTAGTCCAGTACCTTCTTCCCCTGCAATGGCTAGCGCATTGGAATGCCATTCTCCATATGCAAGTACTTCTGCACACTGGGCATCTTCAGGGGGATCTCCATATATCAAACAGCAGACACTGGCATCGAGTAACCATTCTTCATCCACTTTACATTCTAGCATGTCTTCCTACTCCCTGGAACAAAGTTACTTGCATCAAAATGCCAGAGAAACGGCCGATATTTCAGGTAAGGTGCAGTCTTTCCTTTGCCACATTTGATTAAAATAATGTAAATGTTTTACTCATACATACATTTTTAAATTACGTCTTTGAAAACATATCAATGGTAATTAATTAGTTGCCAATTTTGTATCCCTTATTAACTGTATCTTAGAGGTAACACTATTGGCTAAGAAATTATATTATTAGATTCAAAATACTTTCGTTTCTATTACAGTATTGGCTATTCGCGAGGCACGACAATCTTTCTAATATTAAAATCGTCTTCTCTAGCCAAACATTTTCAAAGAACATCTTTATGTATAGGCATAGCTATTTTGAAAATGTGTTTCATTTGGGGTATTAAAGGGATTCTAAATATACTACATTGCAAAACTTTAAAATATAACCAGCTAAATTTTGAATGTCTGCTTACATTGAGGCAAAAAAAAAAAAAAAAAAAAAAAAAAAAAACGATGCTTAAAATGTGTATTAAAACATGTCTCGAAAATGTTATAAAAGTTGCATTCATTAAGCAGAATTCAAACATCCATTTAAAACGTGGGTCGCGAGGGTTATCTAAACAAAGACAGTCTGGGCTGGACCTCACTGAAGAGGATTTTAGGCTGCCTAAACCCACAGGAGCTGGTCCCTGTTAAACGTTATGGGAATGTTAACAACGTATAATACAAGCATCTGTCTGCACTCAGTGATTCTGCTGCTGAACAACAGGCACACAATATCACCACTGCACTGTTTTATTAAATTCTGCAGTCAATACAGACAATATCAGCCTATGCACCTTCTCGCAAATAGTTTTATAGAATATTGGAATGATATAAAATGGACACCAAATATGCATTTCGTTTGTTTGTATTTCACAACCAAAAGTGAACCTTGTTTATTTAATTATCGGTCCCTTTAATTTGTTTTTATTTTTAATATGAATAAAGTCTAATTATTACTGCTTTGCCTATACCCAACCAACAACATACGAAATGCTATAATACATATGAGATTGGATTTCACAGAAATTACCATCCGATTACGTTCATTACTGTTTGAATAGATTCCCTGCCATGAAGATATATTTACATTTACAGTGGTAATTCAGTATTTTATAACGCTATACATTCCGTGCAACATGATTGTTTAAAAACAAGCCTATTTACTGCATCGCCACCGTGGACTTTAACTAAAACTAATGCTTAAGAACTGCATCTAAAACCTGTAGCAACAGATTTTAAATACATCTTAGCGTACATTTATTTATTTATTTATTTTACACAACTTTCATTTCAAAACTGTTAAATAAGATTTATATTTATCAAATATTGATTTACAGTGTATACATATTATTATTATTATTATTTATTATTATTATTATTATTATTATTATTATTATTTGAATGTGTTATATGGAATTTTATTTTTTGTAATCCAATGCATAGCATTCTGTAATAAGTGAATGCTGTTTTTTTTTTTTTTTTTCCAGTGGGAATACCTCGGTACCAAACCCATTCGTCGCCAGTTTGTGAAAGGAAAGATTTTGTTTTGAATTTCAACGGGATCTCTTCATTCCACCCGTCAGCCACTGGCTCTTATTATCACCATCACCACCACCACCACCATCACCAGAGCGTATGCCAAGACATAAAGCCCTGCGTGAGGTGAATGTGCGAGCGTACCGCCGCAGACAGCTGTTCCACTGACCTCCTCAGCAGGTTACGACCAACAGTGAGATATCTGTGCCGAAGAAAAAGTAACGACTAAAGACAAGAACATCATAAATCATCCTTACAGACACTTTTACTAGAACGCGAACAACCACTCTTCACTGTCAATATGAATGTTTTTATTAGTATAGGGTTTTCAAAACCCCGACAACTTTCCATTGACTGTCTGTTGTAGCTCAATAGTTTACTGTCAGCTACAAAAACAATGTGGCTATCTATTGTAGCTCTGGAAACACAATTTTGTTCTTGTCTGTATCCTTATTATATGAACAGGATTTCAATTGTTATACACATACAAAACAAACAAACAAAGCTAAAACAAAAAAGCAACATATTCTACGTTTTTTAATTATTATTAATATTATTCTTTTTTTACACAACTAATATTTCACATTAAGAGTTTAAAGTAATACAGTATAAATTACAAGAAAAACTGAAGTTCACGGAAAGCAGTTATAGCCGCTAAAACTTTTTCTTCGCCTGCAAACCACAAAAGTCAATACAATGTTATGTAGCTATTGATTTTTTTTTTTTTTTTTTTTTTTTTTTTTCTAAAATAACTATATGATAATGTATGTAGGGGCTCTACTCCTTTTTTTAATGTATATAGAATGTTAAGTTCCAATGACAGTTTTGTGCAGGAAGTTTTGCCAATGAATAAGGGAAGGAAGGCAAGGTAGGTTACACATATACACTCACACTACTTTCTTTTTTTTTTATTAACAACATTTGAAAATATTTGCACTTATTGTATACTCGCGCATACGGGTTTTGCCAAAATATTCTAATGTAAAGTATTACATATATATATATATATATATATAGATATATATATATATAATATATATATATATATATATATATATATATATATATATGATATGTTTAAAATGTATTGTAGGGTTCCCAATTCTATATTTGCTAGATTTGCCTTAAGAATGTGTTTATTTTATTTAATATACATTCTATCGTATTTTTAAACCACCGGCAAAATTAACAGGAAGCTAACGTTATAAAGATATAGGCCAATAAAGAAAAAAATAAAATCTTTTAATTTTCATGGTTTATATGGTAATAACAGCAACCCCACTATTATTCACTAAATCAACGCTGCTGTACAGGGCAGGTTAAATACACTGTGGATTAGGATACCAAAGAGCGCACAGCAAAACTTATTAATAAAATAGTATTCTGTTTAGGCCACATCTGTGTTGTTTAATGGAGGGCAACCCATTTTTTGAAAGCATGCTAAACATACTATATATATATGTGTGTGTGTGTGTGTGTGTGTGTGTGTGTGTGTGTGTGTGTGCATATACACTCTTAGAAAAGAAGGTTCCATCTAGAACCATTAACGGTTCTGTGTGTGTGTGTGTGTGTGTGTGTGTGTGTGTGTGTGTGTGTGTGTGTGTGTGTGTGTGTGTGTGTATTTAACACACAAAAAGACTTGGGCTTGTAAGCTACTTCAGATAAGTTAAGTGATTTTCGTCACTGCCGTTTTTAAAACAGGGTACAGCTATATTTAGGGAGAAATAGTTACAATCACGTTGAAATAATCTTTAGCTAAACTATACTCTCCTTAAAAAAATAAACCAATAGGATTAAACAAATTAGCAAACAGAAAAAGTATGTGTTATTGTTAGTAACAACAAACTGCTCTGTTTCACCACAATTGGCTTTGTAACACAATGATCACCGTGAATGACGTTACGCAATCCCCTCCGCCATATTGTTGGATTTGTAATGTTAATATAAGGTACAGTACATCACACCTGGGTGAAAAATACTAGTCGGGTTAATAAAAACCTGCTGCTGTTTAAATAAATGACATATTTCCAGTATGTGTCAGATATTTAAAATACAAAAACTGCTTTCCTTATTGGAACACATTTTAAGTGTGTTTCAGTATCAGCAGGGGAATGCACTTTATTGTCCCATAAATCTTAGATTTTCAAAACGTGCAAAGTAAGCACTGGATTTCAAAACATATTTTTTACTAGTAGCCTATTAGCATTATTTTAAAAGTATGTATAAATGTTGGTTTGTTGTAAACTTTTGGTGAAAATAATAAATAACCACTCCGACATATAAGATCTTTGTTATTACTGCTTAATAATAGTCATCTTTTCAGAATAAGTTGAAGTTATTTCCATGATTTGATGATTGGTGATTCTTCTTCTTCTTCTTCTTCACTTTTCCTTTCAGGCTCCCAGCCAGTCTAAAACATATTTTTAATGTCTCAGCTGCAAACTTTGCTTTAACCTCAGTCATGTGTTTACATTCTTGTTCCGTGCGAGCTTATGGTTGTGTATAATTTATATCCCAAACACTTAAATACAACCTGTTTACTTGAGCAAGTTAAAGCGCCATCTAGTGATGATTTAAAATGAGTTCGAGAAATAATTTCTGTAGCACATAGGACCTAATTTAATAAAAGCACAAAGTGTAGCTGTAACGCGCACATTAAGTAGCAAGCCTAACGTGCACTATAAATCTATATTTACTGTCCCATTTACTGACAGAAAACGCATTAATTTAGGAGCACACTATTTAACTAATTTAGATACCAGAGCATATTAATTTGCATGCGATAATTTAATATATATAATGATAATGTCCAAGACTTACCCGTAACCATCATGATATCAAAAACCCTAGTAGTCAAGGCTTATGTTTTTATCAGTGTCTTATTGCAATGTTCACTGCTCTATATGAAAACTTTAATGCAAGTAATGCCTCCATGATTTCAGACCAGAACAATAGGTTTAAAAAGTGCACCTGGTTTCCAAACTTACTAATTATTGCTCACTTTAAGGTGTGCCCTTATTGCCCTTTAATAAATACTGTATGACTAAAGTTCGTGTCATAGCAGAAAAAAGAACAACACTCCACCATATATTTGTATCGTATATCACACATACAACTGCCACAATCAGACCATTTAAATAACCCATTTAAATATCAGTATACTCATAATAATACAAGAGCAGCAATTTTAAAGCTACATTAAAACCCACTAAAATAAGAAAGCCATTTATAAAATCACATATTCTGATTACCATAGTGTGGCACAATACAATCGGTGTGCACCATAATATTCCCACTATTTCGCACGATAATGAACAGAAATGCATCAACGTGCACACTAATTGCAATGGTGGTGCACCATAATGTGTAGTGCCCTTTCTTAAATGAGGTCCACAGCCCCTATTCTCACTTGGTTTATACGCAATTTAAAGCCCTTCTTCCAGCCAGTAAATAGCGCGTAAACCACGTGATAAAATAGCCACTTACTAGCAAAATTGGAAGCATATACATTTGACAGTGGATCTAATAAACTCACGATTGCAGGCTTTTTTATTTTATTTTATTGTATTAGTTGTAGCCGTTTACAATAGCTATAGCACAATTTCCCTTCCTTTTTTATGCTTTTGTTTTGCCACTAAACTTTCTTTTGTTTTTGTGAAGTTTGGTTACCTATACCGTTATATATACGTTGGTTAGTATACCGCGGAGATTGTGCAGTTCAAGTTTCTGTTTTGACATCTTAATCACAGATACATTTCGCCAGTATGTTGTCGAGTTGCTCTACTGGAATTTGATCAATTTTCTTGTTTTCACCGTTTTCTTCCAGGTAAGGTTTAGTAAATTTATATTATATTAAATTTTTCTTGTGGCTGCATTTTCCTGGTTTTCCATGAACGCGTCTCTGTCGTCATCGGTGATATTATAAACTCTGGTTGTAATTTTTATTAAACTGGCAGTTTTAATTGCTGTGGTGAAGTCAGTTATGCCCATGCGACCTGTACATGGCTGCATTTTCCTGGTTTTCCATGAACGCGTCTCTGTCGTCATCGGTGATATTATAAACTCTGGTTGTAATTTTTATTAAACTGGCAGTTTTAATTGCTGTGGTGAAGTCAGTTATGCCCATGCGACCTGTACATAATAACCTGTACATGATAAAACTGCAAACCACCAGAGTTCTAATTTAAGCTATAGGGTAAACAGCTAATAATAATAATAATAATAATAATAATAATAATAATAATAATAATAATAATATACTTGGAACGTAACTACAAATTGTGATGGCACCTGAATAAAATACCATTATGTGTTTTGTTTTTTTTTTGTTTTTGTTTTGTTTTTTTTAATAACTGCTTAAAAAGGACAAGCCGTTTTTTAATTTGTGTTAATGTATTTCTTTATTGGTAAACAAAGATATTACATCGTTACATTAAAATATATTTTACATGGCGCATAAATACAGTGAAAGGAAATATCGATTTTGATGAGAATGGATATAAAATAGGTGAGTAGACAAAACAGAACCGTGCTAGTTTGGTTTGATAACTAGCAAGGAGCAACTAGTATGCATGCACTACTGATGCATTATGTAATAAATAAATTTCCATCGGTTGTTTATATAGTATATATATATATATATATATATATATATATATATATATATATATATATATATATAATATATATATATTACTGTTGTTTAAATGTGAACATATAGCCGTCGGTATTTCTAGTACGGTGATACTGTTTGTTTATATAGTGTATCCAGTGTAAGATTAATCAGTTTTTGCCAACATGACTCGTCTTAAACAATATGAGGTACATTGCTCGCTCTTAGAAAATGAGATAGTGCTTTGTTTCATTCTGGGGTTTTTCTACAGAACCCTTTTTAAGGTGCTGCCTATAATATTATATATATATTATATATATATAGTATATATATATATATATATATATAGATATATATAATATATATAAATATTATCAAAATCAAAATGGGTTTGACCTGGAGTAAGTGAAAACAGAACCATGAGAGTTCAAAATGCAATGCTTCATATTTCAAACCCATATGGGTTCCTAATATGAAGAAAAGTCGCAACTGTGAGTATACAGATACCATGAATTTAGAGAAACAAAACAATATACCGGTAGTCTACAGTGCCTATAAAAAGTCTACACCCCCTTTTAAATTTTTCACCTTTTATTACCTTAAAGCCAAGAATTAAAAGGCATTAAAATTGTTTTTTTTTTTTTTCATTTATCTACACATCCTATCCCACAACTTCCAAAAGAAAATATATTTTAGAAATTTGCAGAAAATTAATTAAAATAAAAACAGAAATAGCTTGGTTGTATAAGTGTCCATACCATTAGCTCAGGTGTAATCAATCGCCTTCAAAATCACACACCAAGTTAAGTGGCCACAAGCTGTGTTAAATTGTTGTGATTCACATGATTTCAAAATTAATTCAGCAGTTCCTGTAGGTTCCCTCTGCTGGGTAGTGCATTTCAAAGCAAAGACTCAACCATGAGCACCAAGGGGCTTTCAAAAGAACTCCAGGACAAAGTTGTTGAAAGGCACAGACCAGAGGATGGGTATAAAAAATAAAAAAAATCAGAGGTCTTGAATATCCCTTGGAGCACGGTCAAGACGATTATTAAGAAGTGGAAGGTGTATTGCAACACTAAGATCCTGCCTAGATCAGGCCGTCCCTCCAAACTGGATGACCCAGCAAGAATGAGACTGATCAGAGAGGCTACCAAGAGGCCAACAGCAACTTTGCAACAGCTACAGGCTTTTTTGCCCAAGACTGATCAAATTTTGCATGGACAACACTATCCCAAGCACTCCACAAATCTGGCCTGTATGGTAGGTTGGCAAGAACGAAGCCACTACTCAAGAAAGCCCACCTCGAACCCTTTTTGAAGTATGCAAAAAAACACTACATTCTGTAGCCATATAGCAAAAAAGTTTTGTGATCTGACAAAACTAAAATTTTTGGCCTAAATGTCACAAATTGCATCACCCAAAGAACATCATCCCTACTGTGAAGCACGATGTGGCAGCATCGTGTTATGGGGATGTTTCTCATTGGCAGGGACTGGGGCACCTGTCAGGATAGAAGGGAAAATGAATGGAGCAAAGTACACAGCAGTCCTTGAGGAAAACCTGCTAACCTCTGCATGAAAGCTGAAACTGGGACGGAAGTTCACTTTTCAGCATGACACTGACCCAAAGCACACAGCCAAAGCTACATTGGAGTAGCTAAGGAACAAAAAGGTAAATATCCTTGAGTGGACCAGTCAGAGCCCTGACCTAAATCCAATCAAAAATTTGTTGCATGACTTGAAGATTGCTGTCCATCAACGCTCCCCTAGGAACTTGATAGAGCTTGAACAGTTTTGTAAAGAAGAATGGTCAAATATTGCCAAATCTAGGTGCGCAAAGTTGGTAGAGACCTATCCCAACAAATTCACAGCTGTAATTGCTGCCAAAGCTGCTTCTACCAAGTATTAACTCAGGGGGGTGGAGACTTATCCAATTATGATCTTTCAGTTTTGTATTTTTAATATATCATTTTATTCTCAATAAAACCGTTTTTCCCCTTAACAGTGTGCAGTATATTGTGTAGATAAGGGCGGGGACAAAATCCTCATTTAAATGCATGAAACTCTGAGGCATTGAACCAACAAAATGTGAAAAAAAGTTAAAGGGGGTGTAGACTTTCTATAGGCACTGTATTTGACTTTTTCATATATCTTTGAACCTGGTAAGACAAAAAACATAGCCTTTACATTTTCATTAATCAAGTAAATAATAATAATAATAATAATAATAATAATAATAATAATAATAATAATAATAATTATAATAATAATAAATGGTTAAAAATTACATACAAGCAAGGATTAGCATCATTTAAAATGAATTACTACATAACGACATGACTTAAAATTGAATATCAAAGCAGAAACTTTTAAGGCACTATTGGGCTGTGCTATTTATACAGGTTTCCACTACTTCAGATGCGTTATTGGGTTTGATCAGCTTTGATAAAATATACAACAGCTCCATCTTGTGGATACATCATTAGTTGCTACTCAGGGGCTCGTTTCTATATAGCAATACGATGTCGTTTCTGGCGATATAAATATATACTAGTGGTTTTCAACCTGTAGTATGCGTACCTTTACTGGTACGCGACAGGCGTGCCACGGGTACGCACCGATAGTTCTTTATGGAGATATGAGTCTTTAAAAAGCAATGCTCCCTCAGTCGCACCTTCGAAATGTATCAATCTGTATCACTGAATAACAGATAAATGAAAATGTATCATGCAGGGTTCCAGACTGCGACTAAAATGGTTACAAATACAATAACAAAAATAATATATTTTGACAGCTGTTTTTTAGGAGTTAGGCACAAAAATGCTGCATCTCCCTTTAAAAGCAAGTGCCAGTATTTACAAACGCGACATGACGTCGGTCTGCATAAAAACAATAAAACGCATATCACATGTTTTAATAAACTGAAGTGCGAGAAGGACGGTAACAATTTGATAGAATAAAAATGCTTGTAAGTGCAGAGGTGCTGTATTAACATCAGCAGAATACAGAAACCCCAGTTTCTTGTGATGTCGAGCACTGTTGTGTAAATAACTAGCTTAAAATTAACAGTTGTATTTAAGAAACGTAGAACAAGAACAGCAACACATAGAAATGCACTTAACGGTTTGTGTACTGCACACTTGCCATTCAAATAAAGAAAATAATTAATGAAGGGCTGTAGTGCAGCAAAAAGCAAAATAATTAAACAACAAGGAAGTGAAAATACCGTACCAAGCTGAAAAAAGTTATCTTTGTGAACTCCAAAAAACCAACCTTATCTTTCACCAGTCAAATCGTACAGCGCCTAAATAAACTTTTGAGTCAACACGATTTTATTTTTCATCTGTTGCGTCTTGCATCCCAGATATAACAGATTTCGTTACATTGTTTACCGTCAGGAGTTTAAGGATGATTTAATTGCACGAGATTCCATAGTTAGATGACGAGCTGATAATATCTCTTCAGCCAAAGAAGCAGGCACAGTAAGAGCACCCTCACCATGAAGTAAAACAGTATGCGTGAGTTTTGTACTAGAGCAGGTTCGGCTGTTGCAGGGAAACAAAGTTTATTTCTCAAACTGACCATGGAAAAAACGTGACAGCGGAACACACAGAAACACTTAGGATGTAATTAGGAAGTGTGCTATGTACTGCAGCTTACTTGGTTGCTGTAAAAAAAAAAAAAAAAAAAAAAACAGACAAAAAGACAAAAACAGCAGTTTAAGATTGCATATAGTTACTGCTACACCTGGTGGTCCCTGCTGGAAACACTGGTACTTGAAATGAAAAGGTTTCAAACCACTGCAATATACGATAGAGTCAACGTTTCTGTATAACGTTGCTCACACTACTTGGTCGTATTACCTGTTGTATTTCACTGTTACCAATTTCATTGGCGTATAAATACGCCAGGAAGACCACAGTCATTTACCTCATTGAACCTTGGTCCTTTGAGAAACGGTGCTGCTCCAGTTTATGCTGTGTGTTTAAGACAAAGGTTGAGAATTATGGCGATAGAGGGCATTGGAAGATGTGTGCGCAATGTCTGTGACATTGTTTATTTTATGCATTATTATCTATTTATATTGTTATTATTAGAATTATGTAGCGTATTTTATTTTGTAATGTTTATTAGTGCTGGATACTGTAGACTTCTTTCTGTTTTAACCGACATGTTAAGCGCTTTCACATGCTGTGGTATGAAAGGCGCTTTAAATAAGTAAATACAATCGAAAATGTAAATCAATCAAGAAATTGAATAATTTTCAGGTTAAAATTCAGTATGTGACCAATAGGGAGCAGACCAATGAAACAACCTGCCCAGGAGAAGGACACATGTGCAAGCAAAATTGTATATAACAATTAAAAAAAAAAAAAAAAAAAAAAAAAAAAACTGGTTCTCAATGCAACGGAGACAATGTAACAGGATTTCTAAAAATAAAATAAAAAAGTAATACATACACAATATGCAATAATGAAACACACCCTCTGATTGGCTAGGGTGTAAAGTAGCAAAACAAATACAAAAAGAAAATAAACCCCGGGCAGACAGTGGTTGCTCCGTATCAGTATATTGTCTGCTCTGTATAATGCCGGTTGTTCGCCTTGCACTCAATTCCTGCTCAGCAGTCACCATCTACCCCCACTAGATGAAAACAAAACAAAAAAAAAAAGCACAAGACAGCAACAGCAGTAAAATAATGTACGTTCCTCTCTGTTGTTCCCCCAATTATTATCTGACCTCTAATCACGTCCCAGCCTAGCCAATTGTACAAAATGGTTTAAAATGTATTTAAAAAACAAACAGATATCTTTCTCTAGCATATATACCGATGTATGAATAGGCAGAAGTAAAAAAAAAAAAAAACACCACTTCCTCATAGCAGGAGAGTAGGTAGTTAGCAGCACTGCATATAGAATCAATTATGTCCTCTGCTATTCCTAATCTACATTAATGATTTATATTCTGTTATAGTAAGCAAACTTGTTAAATTTGCAGATGACACAAAAATAGGAGGAGTGGCAAACACTTGCAGCAGCAAAGGTCATTCAAAATGATCTAGACAGCATTCAGAACTGGGCAGACACATGGCAAATTACATTTAATAGAGAAAAGTGTAAGGTACTACACACAGGAAATAAAAATGTGCATTATAAATATCATATGGGAGATACTTAAATTGAAGAAGGAATCTATGAAAAAGACCTAGGAGTTTTTGTTGACTCAGAAATGTCTTCATCTAGACAATGTGGGGAAGCTATAAACAAGGCCAAAAAGATGCTCGGATATATTGTGAAAAGTGTTGAATTTAAATCAAGGAAAGTAATATTAAAACTGTACAGTGCATTAGTAAGACCTCATCTTGAATATTGTGTTCAGTTCTGGTCACCTCACTACAAAAAGGATATTGCTGCTCTAGAAAGAGTGCAAAGAAGAGCGACCAGAATTATTCTGGGTTTAAAAGGCCTGTCATATGCAGACTGGCTAAAAGAATTGAATCTATTCATTCTTAAACAAAGAAGACTACACAGCAACCTAATTCAAGCATTCAAAATTCTAAAAGGTATTGACAATGTCGACCCAAGGGACTTTTTCGACCTGAAAAAAGAAACAAGGACCAGGGGTCACAAATGGAGATTAGACAAAAGGGCATTCAGAATAGAAAATAGGAGGCACTTTTTTACACAGAATCGTGAGGGTCTGGCACCAACTCCCCCCAGTAATGTTGTTGAAGCTGACAACTTGGGATCCTTCAAGAAGTAGCAGTAGCAAATAAAATATACTGGAAGTTATCATTAGGCTGACTCAGGGTAGGAAAGTCTATTGCAGTCACTTCTAAGGGAGCTCTGGTGGTTACTGAGACAACAGGTGTCCTAGCTTGAGCCCATGCTTTCCGCAGGATGCACCGCTCGTAAGCTGTCAACCACTGTGCCGCATCCTTCTCCATCCCAGGCCAGTAGAAACTACGTTGCAACACAGATGTCTTATCAGCCCCCAGATGGCCTGACTTCTCATGGTAGGCCTCCCATGCCGCCTGCCTCTGCTCTTGGGGGACAAGTACCTGACAATGCAACTCCTGGGTCCCTGGATCCTGAAAACGTCTCACAACCACCTCATCACAAAGGTCCAGCCACTTCCACTGGGCAAAAGAGCTGGACCACTTCTGGGTGTTCTTCCTTCCATTCCACTATGGTGGTGACCTGCCTACGTCCCATGTAGTGCCACACCCTCAACAGTATGGAGTCGGCCTGCTGCAGCCCTGCCCAAAGTTCAGGATCACAAGAGGATTGTTGTACCCAGCACAAACAGCTTCAACCGACAAAGTGGTCTCCACACTCGATTTAGGCAGCACAGCACCTTTCTCCTCCTGCTAAGGCAATCTGGAGAGCTCATCAGCGTTTACATTAACCCTACTAGGTTATCTCATACTGATAGTTTGCAAGTTGGGCCTCCCAGCGCTGCTCAGTCACTCCTAACTTAGTAGTTTGGAAATGCACCAGTGGATTGTCCGTGTACACCACAAACTTACAGCCCCACAAATAATTCTTAAACTTTTCCCACTTAAATGCCAATTCTGAACCTAAGCCAGCACCACACCCAAACCTCTCTTGCTAGCATCAGTGTACAGTATATAAGGTAGTAAAACAAATACAGAAATAAATACATGCCTGTCAGACACCGGTTGCTCCATATCAGTATCTTTTTCTGCTCTGCAGAATGTTGGTTCCCTTTCAATTCGAAGATGGCCACCAAACATCAATTACAGGATATACGCCTGCCTAGTGGAAGGTATCACTGAGCTCTTACTATCAAAGCTGCCGATATGTCCCCTTCCCTCGATGACCTCCTTGGTCCCGCCTACCGAGGGAACAAAATCGTCACTCAGGGAAAGATCTACCTTTTTCGCTTCTCAAGTTGGTAAGGTAAGACCATCTGTGTTGCACTGAGTCCTTTTTATTAATTAAAAAGTGCTGTGTTGAGCTTGCTGTTAGTTCCCTTGCACTTCGTGCTGAAACCTGGCTTGCCTCTTTTCACTGAATCAGTAGCTCCTAAATTGTAGCCATTTTTTCTATTTCTTATACTGTCTTCAGCACCTGCTCGCTACGCATGTCAGGCTGCTTGTCTTTCTGTCTGTCGTCTGTGAGTCGACTGCCTGTGCAGTATTTATTAAAAGAGTGTGTTTTTCACTGTTTTTTACTTGGGAGAGCACTGTTACTCCACCGGGGTTAGGCCTGCCTTGTTCCCGTTGTCGAGTTAGTCCACCAGCCGCCTTTGGGCCGCCGGTCGGGCCTTGTTGTTTTGATTGTGCTGCGCGTCCCTGTGCTTGCGCAGAGGACTAGCTGCAGCTTGGCTGCTTACAGCCGTACCAGCTGTGTATTCCTCACTGGGGCCAGCCTCTCCCCCATCTGCACTGCTGTACTGTATTATCATATTGTGTTTTGCTGTATTACTGTCAATCGCCCGCCGCGGTTAGGGTTAGGGTAGGCACCGTTTCATAGCTGCCCCTGGTGTTTTCTAAATACTGCGGTGCGTGCTCGGCCCGTGCTGCATCAGTACCACACTTCTCACGGTGCTCATTGACACACATTACCCGATACAGGCAGTGCGCCGACGCTACACAGTGGTTGGTGCAGGTGGTGCACGTGGTGCGCATTGTACCTGGTGCTGCACGGTACCTGTTGCCCCATGCTTAGTGCACTCGGTGCGCACAGTACTCGGTGCATGTGGTGCATGCGGTATCCAGTGCTGCACGGCACTCACAGTGTGGTGCTTGGTGCACACTGTATGCACGGTACACAGTGCACGCGGTGCGGTAGTGCCACGGTAATCGGTGCAAGTACTGCACGCACTCTCCATGTCACACACTTCTGCTGTAGGCACCCCTTACATGCTGTGTGACCCAGCAATGATGGGCAGGGCTGAGTTTCATGCCTGCGAGGCCTGTGGGACTAACATCCCGCAGGAAGACAGGCATTCCATGTGTGCTCAGTGCTTAGGCTCCGAACATGCCTCTTCAGTCTCTCACAGCATTTGCACAGCTTTTCAGCCCCGAATGTTCACTAATTGCCTGGAGAGTCCCATGGGGGTGTTCTTCGTCCCCCGTAGCGAGTCCTTCCCAGCCACATCTCTCGACACCGTCACAGAGCACCTCCGGGGGATTCCTTGTGCCAGGCATCTGTGTCCACCCGCAGCCGCTCCCTGTCACCTATGGCGAAACGGGTGAAGAAGTATCAGCAGGTGCGGGACATTATGGACATGAAAGCCCAGATCGCATGGATCATGGAGCTTTTGGAGAGGCAGCAGGCCCTGACGGCTCTGGCCGTGGCACCGTGTGTGGCTCTGCCCTCACCCCCAGTGCCACTGAGAGTCGCTGTACCACCCCCTGATCTCCCCGTGGGAGAACAGGGCAAGCAGGAAGACCGGGCACTATGTTCGGACGAGGACAAGCTTTCCATCCTTGTCTTGTCTGTTGCCTTGTGAGGGGAGTCCAATTTTCCAGCGGAGATGGAGGTGGAGGCGGAGCCTGAGTTCCCGACCGAAGCAAACCCTAGTTCCGAGGTGTCCTCAGTTACTAGTGTGCCACCGCTGTCAAGGTCAATGCCCGCGCTCATGGAACCCTCGCAGCGTACCTGCAAGTCCCCTGATGTGGCTCCTCAGCCCCAGCCCTTCCCCACTTTCCCTGACTTTATGGAGGAGGTGCGCTCCTCTTGGGACCGCCCAGCCACAGCGCCTACTCAGTTGAGGCACAGCTCTCAACTGGCCTTGCTGGAAGGGGCAGAGAAGCTGGGCCTGGCGGGCTTTCCCCGTGTAGACTCCACCATCGCAGCCTTGGTGAAGGCTCCACTGGTGAGAGGTCTGCCCAAGGACCCTAGGTGCCCGAACCTCCAATGCAAGGTTTTGGAGACACATGTCCGTAGGGCTTACGTGGTGGGGGCTCAGAATACCCGTCTGATGAACACATCCAGTATGCTGGTCGCATACATGGATGACATTTTGAGTGACACCATGTTTGCAGAGCCAGAGGCCACAGAAATGCGATTATTATCGTACACGTTGCTCTAGATCTCCGGTCTGCAGGGGCAGGCCCTGGGCCGGAGCCTAGCTGGCCTAGTGGTCGCGCGCAGACAGCTGTGGCTGTCTCAGGCGTGGGTGCCTGATGGTGTTAAGGCTGTGCTTTTGGACACGCCTATATCGTCAGGCCATACCTTTGCTCCAGTAGTGGAGGAAATCCTGCAGCGCTCTTTACGAGAATGCGAGGCGTCTAGGCTGGTTGTCGCGTTGCTCCCACCCGCCACTCCGGCGTGGGGTAGGTTGAGCCACTGGCACACACCTCCGATGCGGACGGTCACCAGGACGGTGCCAGTCCCCACAGCCCTACTGGGTGACCTTAGGCGTCGCCTACAGCCCTCACCCCAGGCAAGGAACAGGGTTCTCCCGCAACGTGGAGTGCGCGCAGGCCGTGGCCAGTCCACATAGCTGCACATTAGAAGGTGGTTCCAGGGCAATCACCCTAGGCAGCCTCCTCAGCCAGCCCTGCCTCAGCCTCAGCCACCCCAGCATGGCCCCTGAAGGCTTGCCGCCTCGGACCCAGTTTACGGCACAACAACTGCACTACTGGCACGCTTGCACCTCAGATGCGTTGGTGCTTGCAACCGTACAATATGGTTACAAGCTTCAATTTCACCTGGGACCCCCTCCTTTTCGAGGTGTCATGACAACGTTCGTGACGGATCTGCTTCAGGCCTCGCTGCTCCAGACCGAAGTGGCAGCCTTGCTTGGCAAGCACGCCATTCATCTCATAGACCCCACCTCTCATGGGGAGGGGTTCTACTCGAGATACTTTCTGGTGCCGAAGAAGCTGCAAGTGTGGCTCAATGCATTTCATCTGGATCCCAAGCGCGACAGACACCATCGGCTGACAGTGTGTCTTGCGTGCTTGGCGGCCCTGCGCTGGTGGAGGATGACGACCTCTCATCTGCACAAAGGGGTCCAAATGGGAGTAGTTTCCAACCGCAGGGTAGTGACGATGGATGCCTCCAACTCAGGTTGGGGTGCAGTCTGTGAAGGCAAAGGAGTCAGCGGGTCCTGATCGGGCCGCTTTACGTCCTGCACATCAATATGCTGAAGCTGCAGGCGTTTTTCCTTGCCGTCCAGCACTTCCTACCCGTGGTGCACAACAAGCATGTGTTGATCCACACGGACAACACATCAGTGGTGGCGTATGTCAACCACCAGAGTGAACTTCGGTCCCCGGGTACCTTGCAGAATGCTAAGGTGCATTCCACTAGGTCGCTGTACGGCTATAATTGGAAATATTTCCAGGATTGGTGCCGTACTAATGGTAATGACCCAATCTCTTGTCCCATGCCAGTCATCTTCCAGTTTCTGCAAGATCTGCAGAGGCTAGTAGATCACCTTCCACACTAAAGCTACACCTAGTGGCGATTTCTGCTTGCCATGCCCCCGTGGACTCTGTCTCTGGGCGCACATGTTTTGGCTACCCGGTTTCTCCAAGGTGCTCGGTAGTTGCGCCCTCCTAGGAGGGCTACTCTCCCCGAATGGAGCCTTCAGGTTATACTGGAGGGTCTCATGCAGGCCCTGTGTTCCTTCCTCAGTGCTTCTTACTGCCAGTGTTGCTATAAATCTTCACCCGACTGCAGTATCCCCTTATCCATGCCCCGTCAGCTCCGGTACTCAGTCTCTGTTTCGCCACTTTTCCATCTCTCCTGCTCAGTCCTTCTGTTCCGTGTTGCTCTCTCCGGTTTGCTCCGCTTTATTTGTCCTATCTGTCCTGCTCGCTCCCCTCTGGCAGCAGTCCATTGCCTTTTATAGGACAGGACACCTACTAGTCCTCTCCACTTATCTATGGGTTCAAAATAAAACAGGGTTACGCTGTCTGACCAATGCCCAGTTTCTCCTTACTCTCTTCTTGTAACTTGTAGTGTCGCACGTCGATGACCTCAGCGTCAATAACTTCCCCACTGCAAGCAACGCTTGTGAAAGGTAAATCAAAAGATAAAATAAAAACATAAATCACACATGCACACACAAATATAAAAAACAAAAAACAAAATGTGCAATAAATCAGAAAAGTAAAATTTAAAGTAAGCAATTCTTAGTGAAAAAAAATAAAAAATCCACACATGTGTACAAAATAATAACAATGTGTTGCAGGGGATCACAATTTGTCAGCTTATGACAACTATGTAGTAGTAATACAATGCTGTGTTTATGGTTCAGTTCCAAACCCCTACATTACGTTGGAATATATGACATTACATAAGCTTACAGCATAAATTAGATAGAAAAAGAGGTGTTGGTTCACTTAAACTTATAGTCATATTACTAATGATTACACAAGTGTGATTTCCAGGACCATTCAAAATGCATTCCCTGGGCTGCGTGGTTCATATTTTTTCAAACATGGCTACCAGTAGTACTGAAACATGACACTAAATACAATTCGGCTTGAATATAGAAACAATTGATAACTGATGGAGACTGAAAATATTAGGGTAGGTAATGGTAATACTTCCTTAATACACATTTTAAGTAATGTTTGCAACACATTAATTGGCAAACTGGAAAATCAGTCTGAAAATCTGTTTGACTATGACGTATTTGATAAAATAAAAGCCACATAAAAATGGTACCCATGGCTCTGGGCTTTTTTTCTCTTCATACCACTGTTGTTGTGCATTCTGGGATATATAATACATTCCTTGATGTGACAAACCTGTGCACCTGCCTAAATCCAAAGAAAAATGCTCATAGTGAAGTTAGCAAGCGGAAATAGTTAACTGGTCATAAAAGCCAATTCTCACATGCCAAGATTGGTGGTTCTAGCTGATCGGTAAATAAGTAAAAAAAGCCAGTTAGCTATTCTGTTAGTGTAACTGGTCCGTGTGTGCGTCTCTTTCCTTGGCTAGTAAGAGCTGAAAACTGCGTCTCTCTTTCCCTGCCTGCGCGAGCACACTCCGGGTTTCTTACAACTGCGTTGTGTTAATGTTACTGAATGGTTTGTTAAAAATACCACTAGAGATCAAATGCTGGGAGGCGGCGACGTTTACTTCTCTCTGTATAACAGAAAATTAAAGAAAATAAGCAAAAAGATGGCTCGGTTCACCATTCTTCTCCCCTCTAGAGTCCATTAATGCATTAACATTCACATTAAATTCAGTAATGACATTAAATCAATTTAAAAGAAAATACAAATTCACAGCCATTGCCGAAAAAAATCACATTTTAAATCGACATGAAAACAAAATGTTTTAATTAAAATACAGAAAGATAATGTACCTGTACAACAGAAAATGAAAGAAAATAAGCAAAAACCTCATTAGCTATTCACTGCACAGCGTCGCTATAGGTGCCACCGCAATGAATAGCAAGCTGGAAACACTAATAGCAAGATGGTCAGGAAGTAGCCTCTCCTAGATCAAGGATAATATATTATATATGATTTTATATTACTATCCAAAATGCGTCTCTACTTTTTTTGTGATTGGGTGCTGCAGACAGTGAGATTTGATTTCCATTACATGAGAGTAGATGTTAAACTTTATACTGATTTGAACTCGGCTCTCGCCAAGGTAAGCACCAACTAAGACGTAGCTTTACAGTAAACTAATGTGATCCATCTGCATCTCCAACTATTTGCGTTGCTTTCCAGCTGATGACGTAGATATCCTTCTGTCTGGTGTTGATTGCTGAAGTGTAATGCTGGCTCCAGGGATCAGCTTATTTTATCTCCCCAATGCATCAGCACACACAACGGCTGTGATGCTGGCTCTGGGGATCAACCCAGTGCGGTATCCCCAGCGCATCAGTATGATATGACGCCTGGATTGAGCTAAGTAGGGTACATCTCTGGGGTCTTCAAGTGGACACCTTTCATCCTCGATGTTTCGTCAACTAGCCCATGACACCTCAAGAGGGCTAAACAGTGATACCGTCCCAGTATCACCCTCCTCCACTCAACTCAGGCCAGCTTACTTATCCATATATCAGCGTTGCTTTCTTTCTATTGTGCTTGAGATCCCCAGCCAGAATCTTTCCATCTCAACCACAGCCAGATGCTGCTCCTTTCTGCTGCTCTCAGATCAGTTCTTCACTATGTAACACAGCTCTTGGCCACTGAACCCAACATCTCTGAGAAACCGAGTTGTAGAGTGTGCCACAAATCCTCGACAACCCACCTCCACTGGGTAAACTCAGACTCTCCATCCTCGCTGTTCCGCTTCAGCAGCTAGTTGAACATACCAAAGTTTCTTCCTCTCATACGCCTCATCCACAGCGCCTTCCCATGGCACTGTTAACTCTACCAGATGAACAAGGCGTGCTGATCCAGACCATAAGACAATGTCTGGTCGAAGATTAGTGGTAGCAATCTCAAGTGGAAAAATAAGCTGTTGACCAACATCTGCCAGCATCTTCCAGTCTCTAGCAGCTTCTAGTTGTCCTGGATGAGGCTTGGTTTTAACACCTTTTCTTGGTGGTTGCTCTCCTGGACAGAGGAATATTGTCTTTTGTGTGTAATGCATTGATGGAACTGGTGGCAACTTATTAGTCAGGTTACGCTTGTCTTCCAAGGCTAAGGCCAAACATCCCAGCACCTGATCATGGCGCAAAGTAAACCTTCCTTGGCTAAGACCCACCTTACATCCTGTCAAAATGTGCCTTAATGCTGAAGGTGATGAGCACAAAGGACATGAGGGATCCTCACCCACCCAGAGGTTTAGGTTCTGTGGTAATGGGAGAACATCATATGTTGATCTGATGAGGAAACTGATCCTTCTCTGTTCCATTGTTCATAGGTCTTGCCAGCTGATCTTGCATTGTTCCACACTTTCCCATCTCATCCATTCTCCCTGCTTGTCCTGGGAAATGGCCTTTACACACCTGATCCTCTCTTCCTGCTTTTGCACCTCATTGACTACCAGCTTCCTCCGTTGATCTGGAGTTGCCTTGTACCACGTAGGAGGAGCTGAACTGAGACCAAGACCTCCTTTTCCATGCTGAACTTGCCCCATAATATCTTCGATTCGAATGGCAGCCTTAGCATCTTCCATAGCTTTCTTTGCCGCCCATTTTCTTCCAGTTTTCAACACAGTTGCTGCCTCCCTTAAGCATTTGTCACGTGAATCTACTAATGTCATTTCCAGTCGGACTTTGGCGCACTTAAACACCTCGGTTAGAGCAGAGATTGGTAGCTGCAGTATTCCTCTACCATAAAGTCCCACTCTGCTGACGCAGCGTGGAACTCCCAAACATTTCCTGATGTATGAACTGATTAAAGCGCCCAGCTTCTCAGCTATTGTCAAGGAAACCTCGTACACAGTCAGTGGCCACAGCAGTCTAGGCAGTAGACAAAACTGAAAACACCAGAGTTTCAGTTTCCCCGGTAAAGCGCTGCTGTCTATGCTCTTCAACCCTTCCACAGCTTGTTGTTTAATTTCACCCACATGAACTGTGTCCTGTAGATCCCTGTCGTACCATCTCCCTAGACTTTTTACTGGCTTCTCGGACACTGTTGGTATTGCCTCACCATTAATGTAGAACCTTTTATCTACTACTTTACCTTTAATTATAGAGATGCTCCTTGATTTAGTGGGCTTGAATTGCATTTGTGCCCATTCAATGTTATTGGTTAATTTGCCCAATAACTGATTAGTGCAGGCTGCTTTTGTATTCATTGTTGTCATGTTATCCAGGTATGCTCGAATTGGTGGTAGTCGCATTCCAGAAGCCAAGCGCTCTCCTCACACTACCCGTTTTGATGCCCTAATAATTACTTCCATTTCCATGGTGAAAGCCAGTTTAGAAATGGTACATCCATTATTCCAACTTCTAGGCATTGCTGTTTTTCCCATGCCACTTTCATCAGTTTCCACAGGATACGTAGAACTCCAGAAGCACTCTTGTACGCTTTTTATGGAATTCCATTAGGCCCTAGAGATGATGACACCCTTGATTTTTTCACAGCTTGCGCTACTTCTTTCTACTTAGGTGCACAGTCCTCCATTTGGTATATGGGTGGATTGATAGGTGGAATATCTGAAGGAATTGACATAGGCTCCTGCCTTTTTGAATCTGTATGTGTTTCCTCCAACTATCTCTCCAGCTCAAACTTTTTCTCACTGGTGAATATCTTCTTTACAAATTTGAATGGATCTTTATACAAGTTAGTTCTCGCACTTTTTGTAGTGTTTCCTTAGCCGCTCAGCTCTGCGCAATGTTGCAAGCTTATCTTTTATGACCCTTTGTATAAGATTGAGTCCCTCCTTCTGACTTTGTTCTGCTTTTTTCCATTGCTTCCTTAACTGCCTCCTTTATCTAAGCGTTCAATCTCCTGCTGCCGTCTAGACTTTCCAGGAATAGTTTGTACTTTTTCCTTCCTTTTTTCAATTCCGAACCTCTCACTTCCATATGCGTAGATGATGTCCCCAAATTTATCTAGCTTCTTTTCAACTTCCATTTAACCTTTCCAAAGTGAAACAGAGATCCGTGTTTACTGTGTCCCACGCAGTTTACTAACAAGCTCTTGGCCATTTAACTCCATTTATGTGCCCTTTGAGATTCCTTTCTCTCTTTCACTGGTTCATCTGACCAGGTTTGCAAGGATCATTAGGTTCATCACTAGTTGTATCCACGCAAGTCCTCCTCACGTCTATAACAGGGGTGGTGATATCCTGCGAACTGTGGTTTGCTTCCTGTTGCTGGATTTCATTCAGCTGACTTGACTGACTTCATTAGAAGTACTGATCAATGCAAGGCCCTTGTCCCCTCCCCCTCAAGCATTTCATTCTCCCTTGATGAATCTTCAAACCCTTGACCATTGTCGCCTTGCTCCAGCCGCAGACACAAACCTGGAGTTCTGTGTCTTTGATAGCTGCTGAACTTGAACTAGTCTTTTGTGAGGTACTCTCCATTCTCATATCTGTTTCCGTTCCTAAGTCATTAACCATGTTATCCAACATTGAGTCATCTTCCGCCCCCGCTCTCGCAGACTACAGGGGTATTTTTCTCTTTCATTTCCTAGAAGGCTTGGGTGGGTTTCTCCAGCATCCTGTTTACCTTTGAAAACATAGAGCTGGATACTGCTGACAAGGGTAGCTAACCCTTGTTAGTCCCAGTGGGGTAGTTTACTGGTGACCTCAAATCCTGTGCATTCAACCAACAGGAAAGCTTGTGATTCCTTCAAGCAGACAGGGAGCCCTCCCATTGGCTGTCAGGTGTGGAAACAGTGGTATGAGCTGCCAGGTGACAGACAAGTTACCAGATGAGATAGACTGGAATTAGTAAAAGGTGAGCTGCTTATCATTTCCACAAAGTATATCTATTTTTGTGCACAATAAATGCAAACTGAAGCAAAATCAAGTGTTCCTTTTTTACCGTGCACTTCATAGATATCAGCTAACACATTTCCCCCCAATTTATTTTTACTTTTATTATTTTTATTTTATAGAAATTGGAAAACTTAAAATATTGGTTTGTTCTTTTTTCAGTTTTTTATTTCATCTACACTTTGAAAATTGAAGAAAAAAACATCAAACTGTGGTAAAACTCCACATTCATATTTTTGTTTTGTTGCAAAAAAAGCAAAAACAAATGAATAGCAGGCTGTAGAAAAGAATAACAAGGTGTAGAAATGAATAGCAAGCTGTAGAAATGAATAGCAAGCTGTAGAAATGAATAGCAAGCTGTAAAAATCAATAGCAAGCTGTATAAATCAATAGCAAGCTGTAAAAATCAATAGCAAGCTGTAGAAACGAACAGCAAGCTATATAAATAAATATCAAGCTGTAGAAACAAACAGCAAGCTGTAAAAATCAATAGCAATGTGTATGAATGAATAGCAAGCTGTAAAAATGAACAGCAAGCTGTAGAAACAAATAGCAAGCTGGAAAAAATAATAGCAAACTGGAATGGTGAACTGCAAACTGGAATAACGAACGGCAGGCTGGAATAGGGAGCTGGATTAACTTGAGCTGGAATAGCAAACTACGAACTGCAAACCGCTTGTTAACTTCACTAACGTACGGCGAACTGCGAACCGTTTGTTAACTTCACTAACATACGCCGAACTGCGAACTGCTTGCTAACTTCACTAACATAGAAAAACAACAGTGCCATGGTAAACTTTTATAAGGGCAGTTATATCACAGTGTAGGTCTTATGTTTATGGCCCTGGTTCAGCTTAAATGTGTATATACGATATGTTTGACAAGGACACAGTTCCAAATAGTTTTCATTTGATTCAACCAGTGCACATGGCTTACATTTTTCAGTTAAAATAAACAATTTTAACCAGCAGGAAACTGAATGATCTGTGTCAGCTTTGTCAGCAAAAAATCCCCCCCCCCCCCCCCTTCTTATATAAAATAAATAAATACAAAAATGAAGACTAGTAGAACAGTCCATGCCATTCCATCATTTTGATCTGTAAGCAATTTAATTTGAATAATTGTGGAAATTATATCATCTTATAAAAATAAAATAAAAAAAAAAAACATTGAGTGGACCATTTTTAAGACCACATTTTTTTTTTTTTATTGATTTAAAAAGTTTAATATTCACAAATGTGTTCTAGACTGTTGAGTTCCTTAAAAACAGTCAAGAAAATGCATGCATACACAACTGTATATATTCCATCATAACAGACTTACAGAGGTCAGATGAGACTCTTTGCATAAAAACATTGTTTATATACAATTTTGTAAACAGTTTTTTAACCCAACATTCCAACTTTGCTGGTGATCTCTTAATGATAAGAAGATATTTGCATTTTGTAATGTCGGGACTAGGTTTCTTTCTATTCATGTGAAATTAAATAATTTTGAAATATTCAGTCATTTTGATTATTGTGTAAAAATAGACTATATTAAAGTACAAACATTAGTAAGTATATCATATATCCCGTTCTGGATTTGGTTATTATGTAATGTAACCCTATTACAAAACTGATTACTTAGTTGTTAATGTGTTGCACTATTATCCTGTCTTGTTATGGTTTTGCCTTTAAATGATATAACATATTAAAGCATTCAGAGGATGCCAAAGGGGACCCATTGTAAGAAAACCACAATAAAACGCACCCTGCACGATCACTGGTTTGACCCATAGTCCACTCTGTATTACAATAGCTAACTTTAGCAGCTCTGAAGCAGACGGGACAGTTCAGTTGAGACAAGTAAAACATAATTATTAAATATTATTAAATGATTATATTATTTTTATAAATTATTATTAAATATAAACAATGCAATTGCTCATTTAGTTTTTTTTTTATTATTCTCTATTATTTCTATTTATTTAAAAAAAAAAAAAAGTTGAGCAAGAATCACACCGTTATTTAAAATAATAATAATGTGAAGTTACTGTAGCAGCTTGTTTTCCTCCAGGGCCATGAACGGATTTAAATTGAGCAACAAACCTAAATAAAATGCTGGAACTGTTATTAAGCAGTATGATTAATTTGAATTAATAGTTTTGCAGAATAACAGAAACCTGCTTTCACTTTAATGAAGTCGTCTATAATATTTTTTCTTCATTAAAAACCTGTCTTTGTTTAGCTTTCATATTAAAGCTTGGGTACTCTCATTTAATCAAATGAAGTACATTGTAGAAATGTCCTTGTATCATTTAAGATGTTTCAAATCAAGTAAGCTTGTTTTTTTTATACAAAATGCCAAGAAGGTCCCATTTTTTGTAGAGAAAATGAACTAATTTAGCAATTTTGAGGCCACTTGTTTATGTGATGATTTTTAGCCTGTGCGAACCAGGCTTTAGTTTCAGTTATCAACTGTTACACTATTGTTTTGAATTATGTTGTTTTATTATAGATAATGGGTCCTATTTAGCAAGCACAAATATGAATACACAGTTTCTCAGAGGATTACAACAATTGTAATGGTATAAAATAAGACATAAATATGTACCTTCATGCAACTATTTACACTGTCAAATGCACTGTTAAAATTGAAAAACATGTTTTTGCCTTTACACTTGCTTCAAAATGCTATATCTTTTTTATGCTAAAACCAATGCTGCCATGGCAAGTATTTTGAACTGCTAGTTATACTTACCTTAGATAACATTTGGTTCTTTGTGTTTGTTCAGTACTGCCCTTTTTACCATGTCCGTTTCCAGTATGATGAACACCTCCAACTAATTTAAAATCATACCACTACATTTTGCATAACAACCTTCTGAGAATTTTGCCCTCTGTGATCATTTTGACAAATACTTTTTTTAAACCTGTATATTCTATATATTTTCCAAATCTGGCTGTTGATGCACAGTAGGCTACTTTATTTAGTTAATATCTTTGTTTTAAACAGAATAGCCAATAAAGACTTTACTCCTGTCTTTAATTGCATGTTAATATTCAAAGTGAGAAACAAAAACTCAGAAGTGCTTAAGATTTGTTTAGCTTAACACTTGAACCATCTTCAATTAACACCAAAATACTGCTTTTATTTAAATGATTAATATAGGGCCCACGTTTAAGGAAATCAAACTTTCAACACAGCATGTACATTTGTTTTTAATGTCTGTAAAAATAATGATTTAAATAATGGTGACACATTGTATCTGGTATTTTGATACATGAGCTAATTGGTCAATTGAGCAATTCAAGCTATTAATGAATCACCTATGACACTGCAATATCTGTAAAACACACATGCAGCTCTTTAAATCATTTTCAACTAAAACATCGTTGTTCCACTGATTCTTAAACCAATGAAAAACTTGTGTTCAAAAGCAGAAGCTTTATTTATGTATTTATTTTTCAGAACTAGAACCAAATAATATAATAATATCATTCAGGATCTCTTGTTTTGTTCTCATTTTATAATATTACCACTTTTATTCCATTATTTATTTAGCTGCTAAATGCATGTTCCCAGGGGAGCAATTATGCCAGTACTCACCGCTACTCCATGCAGGGTCTTATTTTAATGCCAGTACTGGGAAGCAGGACTTATTTAATCTGCTTTTCATCCAACGCGCTTGCATTCCGTTCATTCAAACGAGCGCAATGTTTCTCAAATGCGCTTTCATTCAGCACAGTTCATGCTGCGGCATTTTGTTTCCTAATACTGCTCCTCTGTCTCTTAACTGCTATTAGACATCATTAAAGTCAATATAATCACTGCATGTTGATTTGCCGAGTTTTCATTCGATTAGATTTCATTTTGGCATTCGTCACAAATCTTGCTCATTTTGCTTTGTGTCAGCGCTAGACTTTAGCAGTGAGACGTGAAAACAGCAACATGGAGTAATTATTATTTTTAAACTTCTGAGAAACTATCTGAATATTCAAAAGAGCATTGCTGCAAGTGAACCTGAAGGCAAAAAATAGTCAATGTATTGCATAATTGCACTGTTGATAAATATTAGAAATAATGATCACACCATGCATTGTCTTGCAACGATTTATAAAATGGAAAGTGATGTGTGGGACAGTAGGGATTAACATAAAAAACAGGATCAACAAAGTGCTGCTTCAGACTGGGCAAGCGAGTCAGAATCGGGATACAGATAAAGATATGCTTTTACACTTTCCAAACACCGGCACTACTGCAAGGTAAATGTTAAGCACAGTGGTCAAAGTTGTATTTTCTTGTGTTCCTAGTATTTTCTCTTACGAGGACATTACATGTACAATGCCCCTTTTCCACAGTTTATTTAAATTCAATGTGTGTTTGCACTTGCGTGTAAAGGCATACGTAAATCACAGTAATGATATTACTTTATGAAAATGTGTAATCTGTCACTTTGTTATTATGCAGGAACCACAATGTCAGAAAAAAAAAAAAAAAAAAAAAAAAAAAAAAAAACCTGATGTCTACTTTTATACTGTTTCTGCCTGAAATATACATATATTTTTTTTTTTTTTTGGAATAGATCATGGTATAATTAATCTACACAGAAACATAACAGAGAAGCACACATAATATACTGTAGGAAAAGTAAGTCAGTAAGTAACTAAATAAATAAATAAATACATACATACATAAATAAATAAATAAATAAACAGTGCTCCCTTTCAAGTAGAAAATAACCATCAAGGTATGGGATATTGCCGTCAGGCAATAGGGATTGGCTGAGCTTTATAGCAAAGCTGCCGATAGGCCTCCGCGCGAGCTGACGTGTAAGCCCGCCCCCCTGGGAGCTTACTATACGCAGCGCGTGGAGACTCTCTTCCTCCTTTGCCTTCAGCCTTTGTAGGACATTGAGCTGGTAAGTTCTCTCTGAGTGATTTACTTCTCTGATTGTACTCGACAGCCTTGAGCTTGAGAAGCTGGCTACCGCCCCTTCTCTGAGTTTATTTCAGTGTTCACTCCTTTGAGCATATATATATATATATATATATATATATATATATATATATCTATATATATAGATATAACTTTTGAAAGTGCGAAACGAAGTCGTAACGCAAAGAAAGGCGTAACCGAGAGCAGATTGGCTCTCCGTCCTTCCTTCATATTAATATTTTTTATACTTTAAAAAAAAATAAAAAATATATATATATATATATATATATATATATATATATATATATATATATATATATATATATATATAATATTTTTTTTTTGTTTTTTTTTTTTGTATTGTCTATTCTTTCCCCAGGTATAGAATAGAGTTTAGAGGACACGTTGTGCGCCCATAAGGCCACTCCTATAATATCAGTTGCGGATTGTAACATCACACTGCGTGGTTGCTGTTTTCTGTAGCTACGCTACGAATATCTGCACTTTAGTGTGGCTGCAGTTCCTCTAAAATAAAAATTAAAAAAATAAGAATTTCTTTTCCCATACAACATAATAACCGCCAACGACACTTTCAGTTGTCCCTTTATCAAACAGGTAAGTATAGCACAACACCATTGTAAGACACTGTATTAGCACTTAGCGTCTCCACTCTGCGGGTCTGCTGACGTTTTGGCGTCTAGTGCATAGCGTCTTCACGCTCAGTACACGCGCTCCGGCGCACAGCGTTTCTGCGTTTTCAGTGTCAGCGCCTTGGCGCTTTGGTGTATCGCTTCGGCACCTTGTGCTTAGTGCCTCGGCACTTGGGGCTTGGTGCACGCACCTCGACGCATGCTGCTTCGGCGCCTCAACGCTCGGCGCATGCACCTCGAAGCTCGACGCTTCGGCGCTTGACGCTCGGTGCATCGACGCCTCGACGCTCATAGCACACACCATGACACTTCTTCGCCTCGACGCTCAGCGCACGCATCTCAACGCTCGATGCCTCTGCGCTCGACGCTCGGTGCACACACCTCAACACTCGATGCTTCTGCGCTCGACGCTCGGTGCACGCACCTCGACGCCCGGAACTTAGGTCAGCCTTCATTTGCAGGACCGCAGCGCAGAGGGTGGCACACTAAGGGAGGTGGCAGGCCACGCACTTATAGCTATGACGAGTCCCCTCGCTTATAAGTGCAGCTGAAACAGCCCTGAAATCTCCAGGCAGCTGTTAACCCCCCCCCTACACTGTTCCACAGCTCCAGTTCTGGCACCAATGCACCGACGACATCTGGGTGCACAATACTATATCCATCAGGTACACCCTTCAGTTCCGGTTAAAGCCTCCCCCCTTCCGGGGGGTGGCCGTAACTGCAGTGAAGGACTCGGTTCAGTCCTCAGCTCTGAATATGGAAATATAGGCATTGCTCAGGAAGCGTACCATTCAACAAGTAGACCCTGCTCTGTTCAACCAGGGGTTCTATTCAAAATACTTCCTGGTGCCCAAGAAGGATGGCCAGCTCCGCCCTATTTTATATCTGTGAGTACTGAACAAATACCTGCAGGTGTTATCGTTCGGGATGCTTACGCACAGGCACATCATCCAGTCTGCCCGACGCAGCAACTGGTTCACCACCGTGGGCCTGACAGATGCATACTTTCACGTTTCCATCTGCCCGGGTCACAGGAAGTATCTGCGTTTTGCATTTCAGAGCAGGGTGTATGAGTTTTGTGTCCCCCCATTCGGCCTGTCACTACCAAACACCACAGGTTGACGGTATCCCGAACCTGCTGGAAAGCACTGCGCTGGAGGAAAATTCCGTCGAACGTCCGCCAGGGCATGCACTTTGGTCCCATCTTCCGAAGGGAGGTTGTCACGACCAACGCTTCCAACCAAGGTTGGGGAGCAGTCTGGAACGGCTCCGCGGAGTGTGGTCAGGACCCTGGAGGTCAGCCCACATCAATGCTCTGGAACTCAGAGCAGTGGACTTAGCCCTTCTGCACTTCTTTCCAGTGTTCCTAGACAAGCACGTGTTGGTGCGGTCAGACAACTCCACGGTTGTGGCGTATATCAACCACCAGAGCAGCCTATGGTCCCCTCGCCTTCACCGGATGATAGCAGGGCTGTTGCTTTGGGCACAGCCGCGTTTGACCTCTCTGTGCACGGTTCACCTACCGGGCAGAGTCAGTTATGCAGCGCATCTCCTAACCAGAGGAGGCATTCTTACAGGTGAATGGCATCTCCACCCTCAGGTGGTAGAGTGCGTCTGGGAATGGTTCGGCATAGCGCAAGTAGATCTCTTTGCTTCGCGAGAGACCCCACACTGCCCCCTATGGTTCTCGGTGAGGGGCCCTGACAGCCCCCTAGGAGACGATGCACTGGCTCACGAATGGCGGCCAGGGCTCCTATATGCATTTCCACTGATTCCGATGCTCCCCACTTTCTTAGAGAAGGTCAGGGTAGAGCAAGCAACAGTGATCCTGGTCCATCCTCGGTGGCCTCAGAGGATATGGTTTCCAAGCTTGGTGCAGTTGCTGCATGGTCAACCGCTTCCCCTGCGAACAGACCTATTGTCCCAGGCCGAAGGACGGCTTTGGCACCCAAACCCCAATCTCAAGCAGCTATGGGCTTGCCCCCTGAACGGGAGCACCTGTCAGCCTTAGGGCTCTTGATGGCGGTGATTTTGACCATTCAGAGTGCTAGAGCGCCCTCTACTAGGTCGCAGTACACGTACAAGTGGTAGTTGTTCCAAGATTGTTGTTTGGCGGGGGGCCATGACCCAATATCTTGTCCTATGGCAGTGATTTTACAGTTTCTACAGAAACTGTTAGATGAAGGGAAATCTGCCTCTACACTTAAAGTATATTTAGCCGCCATATCAGCTTGCCATGTACGCATTGACAGGTTATCACCAGGTTGCCATTTTCTGGCATCGCAGTTCCTCAAGGGTGCAAGACATTTGTGACCCCCAAGGACGACCAGTTAACCGTCATGGAGCCTTGACGTGGTGCTAGAAGCCCTTACCAAGGCACCATTCGAGCCTCTCCACACCGTGGATATGAAGCTCATGTCTATTAAAACTGCGTTTCTGCTGTCAGTGGTATCAGCCAAATGCGTCAGCGTGTTACATGTACTGTCAGTGCATCCATCATGTACTCGTTTCGCAGAAGACAGTTCTAAGGTCTCCATGTGCCCAAATCCAGTCTTTTTACCAAAGGTCATATCCCAGTTTCACATGAACCAACCAGTCGAGTTGATGGCGTTCCTCCTTGTTCTTTCCCAGAGGAGGTTACACATGCTCTTCTCCATGCGGGCATTGAGGTGTTATATTGACCGTACAATGACTGTGGGGCAAACAGAACAATTGTTCATATGCCATGGTTCTAAGACTCTGGGTCAGCCGTTGTCTAAACAACGCCTCCCATTGGATAGTGGATGCTATTAAAGTAGCTTATGAATCTGCAGGCCTTCCACCACCAGGGCAATTAAAGGCACATTCCACTAGGGGTATGGCGACATCCTAGGCCCTCTTTAGAGGGGTGCCAGTGTCTGACATTTGCACTGCAGCCAGTTGGGCTACACTGCATACCTTTATGAGGTTTTACCGGTTAAACGTACAGGATTCCTCCGCTCCACTATTTGGAGCATCTGTACTACACTCTATGGCACCTCAGGATGCCAATATGGTGTTGACTATCCCACCTTAAAGGACAGGTGTCATTGCAAGCATAGACGCTGAGGTGCAGCTCCGCATATGCCTAGATGTATTGCCTACGCAGTTGCGTTATGACGGAAGTCTGTCCTACTGCCGAGAATCCTCCCTCACGATGGCTTGGGTACACTGTTCCCATACCTTGATGGTTATTTTCAACTTGAAAGGGAACGATAGGTTGCGGATGCAACCCTGGTTCCCTGAAAGAGAAAATAACCTTCAAGCCGCGAGGTCGCTCTGGAAGCCTTCACGGCCTGAAGAGCAAAAGAGGAAGAGAGTCTCCGTGCGCTGTGTATAGTAAGCTCCCAGGGGGGCGGGCTTACACGGCAGCTCGCGTGGAGGCCTATCGACAGCTTTGCTATAAAGCTCAGCCAATCCCTACTGCCTGACGGCAATATCCCATACCTTGATGGTTATATTCTCTTTCAGGGAACCGGGGTTGCACCCGCAACCTATCGATATACAGTGCATTGCAAAAGTATTAAGACCCCTGACCAATTCTCTCATATTACTGAATTACAAATGGTACATTAAAAATTAGTTCTGTTTGATATTTTATTTTTAAACACTGAAACTCAGAATCAATTATTGTAAGGTGACATTGGTTTTATGTTGGGAAATATTTTTAAGAAAAATAAAAAACTGAAATATCTTACTTGCATAAGTATTCAACCCCTGTGCTATGGAAGCTCCCAGTTTGCACAGATGAAAGAAATTGCCCTAACGAGGACACAATTACCTTACCATTGGCCTCCACCTGTGAACCATTAAAGTTGCTGTCACATTTTCTGGATAAAAACCCCACTGTTGAAGGATCATTGGTAAGGCTGTGAATCTGAAGGAAAATAAAGACCAAAGAGCATTCTACAGAAGTTAGAGATAAAGTAATACAAATGCATAGATTAGGGAAAGTGTACAAAATAATATCCAAGTCTTTCGATAGCCCAGTGAGCACAGTTGGATCAATAATCAGGGAGTAGAAGCTGCATCACACCACCCAGGCACTGCCAAGAAAAGGCCGTCCCTCAAAACTCAGCGCTCAAACAAGAAGGAGACTTGTGAGAGAAGCCACAGAGAGGCCAACAATCACTTTGAAGGAGCTACAGAGTTCAGTGGCTGGGAGTGGAGTAATGGTGCACCAATTATTCATATCAAGAGCTCTGCATAACACTGGCCTGTATGTATGTATGGGAGGGTGGCAAGAAAAAAGCCATTACTCAAAAAGTACCATCTGAAAGCACGTCTGGAGTTTGCCAGAAAGCATGAGAGTGACCCAAAGCATCATTGGAGTGGCTCAAGAACAAAAAGGTGAATGTCCTACAGTGGCCCAGTCAAAGTCCTGATCTCAATCCCATTGAGAATCTGTGGCACTATTTGAAAATTACGGTCCACATGTGTCGTCCAAACATCCTGAACAACCTGGAGCAAATCTGCCAAGAAGAATAGGCCAAAATCACTCTGACACTGTGTGCAAAGCTGGTACATACTTACCCCAAAAGACTTAAAGCTGTTAATGCAGAGAAAGGTGGCTCTACCAAATATTAATGTGTGGGGGTTGAATACTTATGCAAGCAAGAGATTTCAGTTTTTTATTTTTCTTAAAAATATTTCCCAACATAAAACCAATGTCACCTTACAATAATTGATTTTGAGTTTAAGTGTTTTAAAATGAAATATCGAACAGAACGAAATTTCAATGTACCATTTGTAATTCAGTAATATGAGAGAATGGGGTCAGGGGTCTGAATACTTTCGCAAGGCATTGTATGTTCTAATCCAAGATTGTCAACGCAGCATACTCCAGTCCTGTTGTAGGTGAGCACCCAGGGTCTGGAATTACGGGGAAGATTTCAGAGAATACAATGGAGATTGAAATGGCCAAGTCATTTATTGGTTGATCTGTGTTGATCTGCAGTAGTGCCTGGTACATTAAAAAATAGAGGGCTATATCAGCCTGTATTGTGCGTTGTTTGATTTAGACCTTTTTGTATAATTTGTTCAAAGCACACCTGTTTTCTTTAAGCATATTTTGCATAACATCCCCCATTTTTTAGGATATATTGAAACAAACCTCCCTCTCTACAGTATTGATTGCATAGTGTAATATTTACTGATACTTATCATTTAAGGTTTAACTTAAGTGTTATATTACAGTACATGATTGAGTGATACATGCAGAGGGTACAAAGCTTTCAGTATTTTCAGCTTCTTTGTTTATGATGAATTGGTTATATTTTATCAGTTATTTTTTTAGGTTTATTTTGTATTGATAAATGTATTGTGTACCGGCTGTGCATATGGGTATCTGCACTTTTTTGTTGAAAATTTTACCCTGCATGTTAATGTTACAAAACTCAGAGTGACTGAGAGATCTTCAATGAACTTAGTCATTTCAGAAATCTAGGGTATAGTAATGTTTCCACTGGTGAGATACTGTTTGCTGACTTTAACTAAACAACATTTACACTATTTGTGACAGGCTTGCGAGTGGAGAGGCCCAGAGACAGACTGCAGTTCAAAAAAATAATGCTTTTATTATAAACACAAAAATAAAAGGGCACGAGGGCAAAAATAAAGGGATTTAAACACAAATAATAAAACAAAAAGCAAAACTTACAAAAATAAAGATTTCCAGGTTGGGCAATGCCTTCACTGGATGAGAAAAACCACAAAAACAGCAACCCAAAAAACCATCAACTTGCTTCCTCAGCTGCCTCCTCTCAATGGGAAGCAGATGCCTCCTTTTATGTCAGGTGGCTGGGCGCTGATTGATCATTAATTATGCTAATCAACTAATCAACCCCAGTCACCTCAAACAATAAACCCTGGCAGGTAGGGGAATTTAACCTCATCCCTGCCAATTTATAAAGGGCCGTCACACTCCTTGTAAAATTCAATATTGACATGTAAAACCCAAGAGTACTTCAGGTCCATTTGGACATTTGTTTCAGAAATGTGTAAACAATTTACATATTGAATTTTTTTTTTTTTTTTTTGGTACAATTAATATACATTGCAGTTTTTAATTTGCTCAACACTAGATGAAACAAATACTGTACTTATACTATTTTCCATTACACTGAAGAGAGGACATTAGCTAAAAAGTTTCTGTCCTAATTGACACAAATACCTTGTGCTTGTTTAGGAGAAAGCCAGGATCCTGAAAGTATGGATATAGTCACCAGAATCTTAGAAGCCAATAGAGGTAAGAAAGTTACAAGTCTTGATTGTTTTCTTTTTTCTTTAATTTCTGGTGCTTGTGTATTCCTCAGTCCTCTTATAAATGTATAGCGTGATGATGTGTGTCTTGACTGACTGTGGCTCTATCCTGTTCTTGAAAGGAATCTTGAAGAAGATGATACAGGGTGACATTTCTGTATCAAAAACCAGGAGTGCTATGAAGTGCAATGGAGGCGAGTGCTTGTGGCCCAGATCAGATAACGGATTGGTTTATGTGCCTTACAATCTCTCTAATGCATACAGTAAGTACACAGCTGAGCACACTGCTTCCCTGACTTATCAGGAAGGAAAGCAGTCAAGAATAAGCTACATTTTAGTTAATACTTAGCTAATTTGATTCACAGTCTCAATGTCTTCCCTAGTATGACTTCCAGTTGAAACATTTGTCATTGAATTCAAAAAGTGTCTTTTAGTATTTGTAAATTTAGCACTGTTGACAGTTTAATAGTAATAATAGCTGTAGGCTTTTCAAGTTTTGTTTTGAACTATCTCTCTCTATCTCTCTCTGTCTCTCTCTAATTTTTTGAAGGCAATGGTGATAAAAATGTGATACGTGAAGCAGTGAAAGACTTTGTTGATCAGACGTGTATCCAGTTTATAGAGCACACAACAGAAAAGCAGTACCTGAATATAATGTCTGAAAACGGGTAAATGAACATCTTTTTCTACCTATAACTATAGCACATCAATTGATTGCACATTTGATTTCAATTATGTTTATACACAAAGAACTATATGTTAATTACCTAACCAGTGTCAGTATTAGGTCCACTGCTGATCAGTGGAACTGTCTGATCTTGTTTGGAAACACTTCAATGAGTGTTCTTTCTTGGTGGTAGGTGCTGGTCCTATTTGGGCAGGACAACAATGCTAGCGCAGCCAGTGTCCTTGAGTGCAGGATGTATGGCCAAGGGATCCGTTCAGCATGAGCTCTTTCATGCTCTGGGCTTCTATCATGAGCAGTCGAGAAGTGACCGGGACCAGTCTGTCACTATCATGTGGGATAACATCGAAGAAGGTGCGTGCATTGGAACTCATTGCTTCACTCCAGCTCCTGTGTCTTCATTCAGATTATTTGTGCTGAATATTGTTCACTTTCAGACTCTCTTCTTTTGAGAAGAAGCAACACTTCCAAATGTATAATATACAGGTATCGAACGCATCTGATGTCGATGTGCTCCCTAGACACCCCTGCAAGGTGGTGGATGACCAGTAAAGGGACTTTTATTGCAGAGTAGGGTGCATGTTGAGAAAATACACTTCTCATAGGATAAAGAACAGAAATATTTTATAGACACTTTGAGACACAGACCTGAGTTTTGTTGAGGTCTTGGGTTTGACTTCTCCAGGTCTCCCAAGTGTGCCTTTGTGGCACGAAATGGCGTTGCGGTGACACAGACCAGAAGAAAGCACAACAAAACAGAGGTACGGTGCAGTGGCGCGTGCACTGTTTATTAAAGAAAAAACAAATAAAATATTCAAGCAAAAATAAACACTTGCTCACAGAGCAAAATAAAAGGTTTGAAATAAAATAAATCTCGAACACAAAAATAAACGCTAAGGTCAGGCTGAGCAGCTGCCTCCACTGATCCTTTCATTCTCATTCTCATTCTCATTCTCATTCTCATTCTCTCGCTCTCGCTCTGAACACCCACCTCTAACATGGAGAACTGCAGGCTTTTTATACAGGTGACCATCTCCCAATTAGCAATAAATTAATCAGTTAATTAATTCAGGAAATGGCCACCTTCTGCACGGGTTTTAATTATTAACGTGGATGGGTTTCATCCACACTGCAAAACAAAACGCACGGCGGTTTGCCGTTACAAATACATTTTTAAAACAATAACACAAAAATGCACGGCTGTGCCGTCATACAAAATAATAAACAAACAAAACACACAGTGGTTCGCCGTCATCTATAACTACAAATATAAATCAATAAACAAATTCAAAATAACACAGGGGCGGAGGGGGAGACCCTGTTCTAAAATAAACACTGTACAGGGCTGCTCGCCTGATTAACTTTTTTCTCAATTCTGTCATAGCATATAAGAATGCATTTGCCAAAGAAGATACAATTAATCTGGACACTACATATGACTATAGTTCAATCATGCATTACCTAAGGTAAGTGTCTTTAACAGTGTTCAAATATTAAGTATTTCAATTCCAAATCAGCTACTGATGTGCCCGTCAGGTCTTTCGATTTATAGTTGGAGCCAACCCAACATGATTATTAAGTTTTACTGACATTGGAATGGTGTGAAATTATATTTATGAATATTATAAAATGAGGAAATGTAAGAGACAAGTTATACAGTTAGACATTATTTAATAAAAATGTAAAAGCTCATATTATCTTGCAAGTTCACTTTTGCCCAAATCTACTGTGGGATGTAACATTTTTCTTGAAGCCTGCAACCCCACACTGTTTAACCCTCCACCCCAGTTTCCAATTAACAGCTCTGCTTTCACAAAAAACAGCAACCCAACTATATTACCTATTTTAAATCCTGAATGCTACATTGGACATGCATATGGCATGTGTGTCTATTTTACCCAAGCTCTGTGCTTTTGAAAGTGATTGGTTGCAGGTTCATTTCAGCTAACACTCCAGTGTCTTTTTCTTGTTCAAAGAGATCTGCGATATGGATTTCAGTGAAATGTCTGGACGTTTTGCTCTATAAACCATCCCACATCTTACTCAAAAAACACACACTGCTGGTATTGCATTCGAGTTCCAGACAGCATGGTACGTACCAGTGAGATACCAGGTGCCTGTGTGTGTTACAAATGTACTGTACGTCATGATGCACTGTAGATCCATACATACACTATATCTAGAGAACTGCTTATCCAATTATGATGAAACAGCACATCATAGAGTATCACAGTGTATCCACAGGTAAGTATTGTGTGCTTGCACTAGTTTAGATGATACTGATGACTCATTTTGTAATTGCAGTTTCTTTCTGGTTAGATCTCATTGGGGAGTGGTATTCTTGTGAAATGTCATAGCAAATGATGTTTAACATAGAAGGGTGTTTGTTGACAGTATTTTCCTTTTCATAAAGCTTGACCTGATGGTTTGAGAAAACAACAACATTCAAGAAGAGTTTAATCAATATCAAATTATTTTATTCATTCAAACATTCTTTCAATAGCGACTGTGTGAATAGGGCTCACTGGCTCTAGCAGAATGGGCTGCCAAGCTCTGAACGGTTGTATTCTCTCGTTTTCTAGGTGACCCTGCCCTTCGATGAGTTTAATCACCAGAGCTCTCCAGGCTGCTCCTCAAATTATATCAGAGTGTATAATGAAGACACTGTCAATGCTCCCATCCTTTTGGATAAGACTTGTGGCAATGTCCTCCCTCCTCCCGTGACTTACAATGAGAACTTATTCAGCTAGGCGCAAAGCAGGGAATCCATACTTGTGGAATACTTCAGTAACACTACAGTCACTTCAACTGGCTTCAAAGCTTCTTAGAAATCAAATAAGTGCCATGAATTTAAGTTGGGATCAGGCTCAATATATACTATTGGGAAGACTAGGCATCTAGAGATCTTTAACCCTTCTGAAGATCCCAACAAGAGATCACCTTAAAGGAGTTTGCCACTCCTTATTAGTACAAACAGCTAGCACACACAGAAGCAGGTCAATACAGTGCTTACGCCCTCTCACGTACATTAGTACAATATTTCCTGAAAGTGGAAAAAATCTAATACACTCTGAGAGGATACAGGGAAAATTCTTCAAGGCTGGCAACCTTTTTTGCTGTATGTTGACCAACTCAGGCTGACTCCAATCTCATAATCTTACAATCTCCTGTCATTGAAAAGCGTGATTCTCTCTCTTCTTCTCTTTCTTCCTTTTTCTTCTTTGTTATTTTTTTTTTTTCTTAGTTTCTATGTTCTGATAAGAGATGGGGACAAATGTGCAGCAAAAAAGTTCTGTGGAAACGCGTCTCTGCCAGTCTTCTCCTCTACTGCATTGCAGGTTGAGGTTGAGTTCCACGGTGATTTTTTTTTTAACTTTTTCATGATTCTGAGATAAAACATGTAAGTACGGGTCAATTTGATCAACCTGTACCTGCCAAGATACTGTTAGTCACCCCTGCATTTTATAAGTGTTTTACAGAGCTGGGATATACTATTGGATTGCATGAAGCCTCTACCGCTGGTTATCCCAGGGATTATCTCTTATTCATGTTTACTTTTGCTCTTGGGCATGTTCCAGCTCTTTACCCCAGTTTATTATTCCTGAGAGTTTCAGGGATAGAAGCTACAGTAAGTGTACAATACTAGTGTTGTACTGCATAAAAAAATTATATTTTCTCCAGTAAACATACATGCAGACACCTGACCAGTGGGGCATTACATTACAGCCCTAAACTTGTTCACATCTTGCACTGCATCCATTTTTTGTACGCAGATATGAACTTAGTGTGGAGGATGGGTGAGTTCTGTGGGGTAGCACGGTAATTATTCCCCCACAAGGCAGACAGTGGATGGTGGAGGAGATATATGAGGCTCATCCGTCTGGAGTACAGGGCAGTCTACCCCCATGCTCCTAGTTCAGGGTTTACACTGAATTGCAACAAGTTGTTGAGTTTGTTAAGTTGATAAACAGTTGTTGGTTATTTCCCTTTCAGTTACAAGTACATATCTAGATCAAGACTTTGGGACTAAGAGGGGGGTCATTCCATATGAAATCAATCAAAAAAGCATCTACCTCCTTTGATTTGGATAGAAATTTACATGCATGTTTGTGGTTACAGTGTAAATTTTAGGCCTGAGTGACATCCCATTCGTGAGATATATCAAAATTGACCCATTTTGGACCCCCCCCCCCCACCAACCTTTCCAGGAAGTTTTTTTTGGTGTCGTTTTGAAGCTCTCAAGCAGCACTATCTTCTTGTTCTATGGAAGGTTCTGTGAAGTGTAAGATAAAAAGGTGTGTGATTCTGTGACCTTTGACCTCACCAAGGTCAGATCGCCTAACCTTTTTGTCAGAGTTTGATAGATTGTAGCCTAGACCCTTATCTACATTTCCTGCAAGTTTCATTTTGTGCCTGCTGTTGGTTGAGCACAGCACAGAGTTGAATGCAAAGTGTCAGGTGAATCTTCTAAGTGAAGCAATTACACACCTGATACAACTAAAGACAAATATTTAGTTGCAATCGAGTATACTCTTCACTCCTGTTAAATTGAAGCAGCAGTGAACTGGTGCAGCTGTAACAGATGAACCAATCTCGCCTTTTAACACATTTGACTAAAGTGTAGCACAATAAACAAAACTGCAACAGTGCTCTCCTATCTTTAAAAAAACATGATCGAAAATAAAAAATGAAAAGGAAGAGCTCTAGTTATAAGGTAGCATGAGCTGACAATATTTTTTCAAGATTTTTTTTAATTAATATAAATATATATATATACATTTTATTTTTGAAGGCCTAGTATTTATAATTTTAAGAAACATTACTATATGTACATATGATGAAAGAGAATGAATCCCAGGGGATTAGAAAGCTTTATTAGATGCTTTGGTTTTTAAATCTACAAATGTCATTTAAATAATTTTTTTGCCTGCAGGAGCCCCAAATGCTCTGTCCAGAGTGCTGAAATTCAATTTCAGTCTCCAAGACTGCTGACTTCACATGTTTAATTTCTTCAATTAAGTTTAGCCATCACATTTTCCTTTACAAAATTACTAAAGTGGATAAATACATGATTCAAATGACTTCCTTGTCTGCTGGTTTGTGTACGTGAAGACAACACTTTGTGACATGGGAGAGCAAACGTCAGTCCCAAGATTCTTTCTGTTGGCACTCGATGGCACGGCTTGAGAAGAAAGCAATCTAGCAAATACACAGTATGCAGAGATGCTATCACAATCTGCCATGCTCCTTTGGAACATGGCCAGCATTTCAATTGCAGCTGCTTCACTCAGACCTTTTAATATTGAAGTAACTGTAGAGCTATGGATATTGAAATGGTACACGTCATTAAAAAAAAATGGGTCTAGAACTATCAATAATAGGCATCCATTACAGAAAAGAAAAAAGTTTGCCCTCATTTGGTAAAGGGGTTGTTTAACCCACTCTCAACGGCAAGAATAGGGTTCACATGGAAGACGGAAAGGTATGCAAATGCACTCCAAGAACATAAACGTAGTTACCATAATCTAAAGCATAAAAACCACTCCTCCAGACTGTCGCTGATAAAACCACAGAAATCTCAGCAGCAAGCCGTTCAATTATAATACAGCCTTAGCTTGAATTGAATCAGGCTGTTGGAAAGTATTTTAATACAAAACCATTCTCTTATAATAACTGTAGTAGGTATAGTCTTTCTTTATGTATTGATTTAGAGTTTGAAAATTGTAAATTTTTTACCAGACGCATTTTGTTTTATGTACAGTGAAGCTATTCTGATGGTAGGAGTAGGAGGGTGGCAGGGCTGAAGCCCTGTACATGGAAAGACGAGTTTGGCAGCACGATCGTCACGACTGTATATTAATCAAAGTGAGTGTTGGAAAACATGGAACAAGAATTGCATAGTAGTTTGCTATGCATGTGGACTGGCAGAGCTACAGTCATGTATAGCTTTTTTCTGAAAAGCAACTGACACTGGTGAAAACAAAGTGCTAGTTCCAAAATGCATGTATTACTGACAATGGTCATACAGTTTACTTGCCCAGCACTGACTGCAAGCAGGCAATAAAAAATAGCACTATGGGCTGGAAGGTGCCCAGACTAATGATATTTTTAGAGTGCAAGGCTTCAGCAGACAATGAATAGCAGTGCTACTGGACTGCCAGGACCCCAAGTAGGGAAGAGAGTCACAGAGGATTCACTCTAAAGAGATAACAGAGCATTAGACAGCAGTACTTTAAAGAGTTCAGAGTTAGTGTGGCTGAGTATCCCGCCCCTTTATGTTTATTGTGTTTTATGTTGTATGTAGTGTGTTAACATTGGTGTTTATGTATAAAATACATGGGATATAAATGTGGGTGTGGCAAAGTGCCCGTCCTTGTGTGTATTTTGTGTTTTATGTTGTGTTTTAATGTTGGTGTATAGTCATTGGTACATGGGATATAAACAAGTCTGTGTAACATGAGTGTTTAAAATGTATATTTGTATTTAGGCACGAGGATTGCACAGCACTTCACGTGCAAGTAAAAAGTAATAATATATGACAGGGAATTGCACTGTATTAATTTACGTGCAGTTGTACCAGGACTCCAATTAAATGATTGATTAGCAATCGAGTCTCAGTACAGCTGCATAAAAGCTGCATGTTTTCACTCATTCAGTGTTGTGTGTTCTGAGTGGAGAACGGGAGAAAGAAGGACTGTACAATAACAACTGCTACAGTGTGGTGGAAGCTCCAGCACGGTTTTGTTTGTTGGGTTTGTCCACATTTGTTTTGTCTGTCTGTTTATTTGGCTAACGTGCCCTTTGTTTTGTGTGTTTTGTTTAAATCTTTTTGTTTGTTATTATTAGTAGTAGTTTCACAGATTCACCGCCATTCCTCATTGTTTGGAGTCTGTATTTCTGGTCTGACGTCAGCCCTGCAAAGCCATCCTGTTCACACTTAATTGCACTACAAGCTACACACACGACACTACTCACACGGCTCTTGGACCCAGAAACAGCCATAAATCAGCCGGGTGTAGTTTCGGGTGATTGGCCCACGGCCAGGACTGGGGAGGGAAAACCCAATCTGGGCTTTGCTGTTAAAATGTAATCTTTCTTTGAATCCTTTCTTGTGGCTGAGAAGGAATCTTTCTTTGGATCAAAGAATGATTCCCTGCATATATTAAAATAAACCTAATATTTATTAAAGCAATGGAGCCTGTTCAGATTCTTAAAAAACATTGATACTCACTTTTTAAGTTACATCAGTGAGCAAAGCTCAAATTCTTAATTTGATCACCGCATGTTTGTCAGAATCGTTAGAAGTAGGATCACTGTGCGTATACCGTACCTGCTGTACTTTCTGGTAAACTAACAATTATGTTATGCACTTGCTCATGCTTTTGTACTTTACTGCCTGGGACTGAAGCATTTTTTATGTCAGTGATCCATATTGCATCATTTTGTATATGTTCCCACAGACGTTTGAATGTTAATTAAAACCATCATTAACAACAGTGAGATTTAATTATTATCACTGTCATGTCAAACCTGTATTTTGGAATCATGTCACCCTTGCAGCCATCCTTGTCACAGGCCTCCAAAGGCCTGGGTTAGTGTAGGGCCCCACACCCTTTAACCAGGCCCTGCTTTGGTAGTCTTCTTCATTGCATTTTTTTTAGCACATCTTGTATATATTTTAAACATGGTGAATGTCAGTGTTTGAAACCATGCATTTCAGTGCTTTTTTTCTTTTGCATTATTTGTACTCAGTACTCAGCACATGCCTAGATTTAAAGAGTAAGCGGTATACATCCCCATGTGTTGCTACAACTGTTCAAATAACATACCTGTAATGTTTCTTTTAATTTTTGCACTTTAAAGATTAAAATCTGTTTCAAAGGCATTTTAAAGATGTCAGCTTTGAGATTAGAAAAAAAAATACAAGTGCTGTGGCTTTGTTTTCTGTGTGACATCGTGGGTTGGTATTGCTGTGTTACCTGTTTGGCAATGTGGGCAATAATACTTACACTTAAAGTGACGAAACGTCCTGTTTTGGACGGGACAGTCCCACTTTTGGAATACTGGTCCAGTGTCCCCATTGGGATGCTCATTTCATCCCTTTTTTGTTTTTTTTTCCAGAGCATCACCGCGCCGGTAACAGAATATTGTATTTTATTGTATTTTTATGCAGGCTGCTGTGTTACTGTTATAGATAAATTATTATGACTAAAGGGAAGGTTGAACTAAACAGTGGCTGTACAGCACTGTGCACATCTGGATAATTACTGAACAGTGTAATGTTAGGTTTGTTTATTTCTCAAAAATAATGATTCCAGTCCTTCAATAAAAACAGTTTGATTCTGAGACAAAAAGGAAATCCAATGATACGAAATGCACGGACAAATCTTCAAACAAAACAATACTGTAGGTTTAACCCTACAGGACCCTTCATCGCCGCCAGGTGAGCTTGATGAAAGAGTACCTAAATACAGTAACAGAGGTTTAAATAGAAAACAAAAACAGCCCACCCTCTTCTTGGAGTCACCTGGCCAAAGTCTTTGAAACAGAGCCAGCTCCATCTTGACCATGGCTGCTCTTGCAGTTACAATCAGCATTTTAATTATCAAATCAACTGCTTAATAAAGGGGTTCTCAGCCCTAGGTAACAACCTCTCTCTAGATCATAAAATAATCAGTTTCTTATCTTGTCTATGTGATAGAAGCAAGCACCAGACCAAGGTGTCCGTGGCAACAATAATTACAAAACAACCAGAACCAGATCCTGTCCTGTGTTACAAGCAGACCCTTTGGCTGTGTGCAAGGGGAGAGATAATTAAGGAACAAGACAACTGTAAAATGATTAATATAATATTTAAAATCTTACAACAGTCAACATTCATATTTGCAACCCACAGATATTTGCTGGTGGGTTTATCCACTGAATGTTGCTAAAACGAGCTGGAGGCTACTCGTATGATTCCTCACTCTCGCTGCCTGAAGAGGTTAAACTAGGATAGTCTATCATTAACATCTCAGACAGGTATCATTGGATTGTGTTGGAATTATTCTCTTCATCCATGATATTTGTATAGTTGCACGCAAACCACTTTGTTTTGTGTGTAGCTATGGGCAACAATTGTGGAAATCAATGCTGTTATGTCACTGTACATGTGTACAATGCAGTCCACTGAATCTTGGCATGGTTTGAACACTTAAAATGCATTAAAAAAGCCCATCACAACAATAAAAGGGGCTGTAAAGTCTGACAAAATTATTTGGAAACTTATTTTCTATTGAAATAAGTCTATATTAACTTTCACTGCAGATACTCGCTAAGAAAGGTATTGCAGCGAGCAGGGAGCGTGTCTCCCTGTCCCAAAGTGTTGCTGCCCTCTGGCGGCAGACAAAACCTCCATTTGCACGTCACAGGAACTGCATGCTGCGACCTAATTAACTCCTCCAGCCAGGAGCACGCTCGCTCCCCACCAGCAGTTAGAGCTCCCATCTGAGATCACACTTGCCTGCCAGGCACCTCTACGCTTTAGCCCTAGGTATGGGGTTTGACAGTTCAGGACAGCATCAAGCTCCCCTCTGCTACTTTCAAGTCCCTTTCTATGCCCGGCCCCCAGCTCCAATTCTTCAAGGCAGGCAAGTACAACGGTTCCTTTGAGTGGGAGACGTACTTTACCAAGTTCAGTGATTGCCAAGGTGAATAGGTGGAGAATAGGTGCCGAGGAAAGTGAGGACCATGCCGAGCCAGCCTTACACAGGGGAAATACCCTCCTTCAACTTGTAGTAGTGGGGCGACAGGGACAAGGCACCATCTACGTCTTTGCTGTTCCAGGCACTGGTAGATACTGGGACCTTCGTCAGCCTGGTGAGATCTTGGATCCACCAGCTGACCACGGTGGCGATCCCAGTGACTGGCAGCACACAGCCACATGGATACGACTGCGACCGGAGATGTGGCACCGATCTGCGGCAAGCAGATCCTCCATGTCCAAATAGGGAACTGCTTTCTGAAGCACCTCTTCTGGCTTGCAGAGATTGGGGATCAATGCATCCTTGGGCTGGACTTAACCCAGACACTTGATGCACAACTCGACATTACCAAGCTGTTACAGGATGACAGAGTGTTGAGACTCAGAGACAGAGTAAAGGCAAAATAAAGTTCTTTATTAAATAAAATAATCAAATAAACAGGCACAAGGGCCAACAAAAAGAGGTTCAAAAATAAATAATCAAAGTGAACTTACAAAAATAAATGGTCAAGTTCCAGGTCTTTAAACAAGATACTCCTTTCTTATTAAAATACAAAACTCTCCAACACAAAAGCAAACTTCCAAACAAAAGAACACACCCCAAACAGAAAACACACACTCCACTCAGCCAGGGCCTCTCCCCTGGCTTTTATCCCCTGTGGCTGGAGCCCAATTAATCAATAATTATTCAATTAGAGCTCCAGCCACATTCTCACATTTTTTTTTGGCAGGGACAAATTTAACCCCCTCCTTGCCAGTTCCAAACATATTCATATAGACGGGGAGTTCCCCGTCACATATCCCCCCCTTGTGCCTAGCACACATGGCCCCAACGGCCACCTCCCCCCTCAAGTCCCAAACTCATTTGTGGGTGACGTCTGTGGTCCATGGAGGCGGCCAAGGTGGAATATCTAATGCCCCATCTGGCGTTCTCCCATCGGGACTGAACCCTCGTGACCGGGCTCCCTCTGATGGCGGAGGTAGGAACGGCAGCCCGGCTCCCTCTGGCGGCGGAGGTGGGAACGGTGTCCTGGCTCCCTCTGGATCCTCTGGACCACCTGGCGATGCGGGACCCCCTGGCCCCTCTAGCGACACTGAACCCTCTGGTGACGCTAGCGACGTTGGACCCTCTGGCGATGCTGGACCCCCTGGCGATGCTGGCGTTGCTGGGCTCTCTAGTGATGTTGGCGACGCTGGACCCCCTGGTGGTGCTGGACCCCCTGGCGGCACTGGCGACGCCGGACCTTCCGGCTCTCGGGACGGTAGCACCTTCCCCCTGGGCGACGGCGGGCCAACAGCAACCCCAGGTGATGGTGGACCAGCATCCCTAGGAGAAAGCACACTGAGTCTCTCTAGGCGATGCAGGTAGGCAGGCAACCCCAGGCGATGTGGGCAGGCAGGCAAGCCCAGGCGATGCGGGCAGGCAGGCAAGCCCAGGCGATGTGGGCAGGCAGGCAACCCCAGGCGATGCGGGCAGGAAGGCAACCCCAGGCGATGTGGGCAGGCAGGCAACCCCAGGCGATGTGGGCAGGCAGGCAACCCCAGGCGATGTGGAGCAGTTGGCCTCCCCAGGAGATGGCGAACAAGCATCCCCAGGCGATGGCACTGTGCCCCTCAACAGCCGGTACAGAGGCTGGGTGGGTCATCTAGCATCTTCTGCTGGCTGTGGAGGAAAAGATAGCTCCCGCTGTTCCCCCTCTGCTGGTGGTGGAGGGAGAGACAGCTCCAGCTGTTCTTTCCCTGCTGGCTGGCTCAAAGACGTCACTCACCCCCTGGGCCTGTCGGAGGTCGACAAGAAAGGACTACCAGGGAAGTCGGGACCCGGACACCTGAAGGGGAGAACCCCGCACCTACGTTGCTCGGAGGAGGGCGAGCCCGGCACCCTCCCGTGGCTGAAGAGGCGAGCCCCGCACCTGCGTGGCTGAGGAGGGCGAGCCCGGCACCTACGTGGCTGAGGAGGGCGAACCCGAGGAAGGGGGAGCCCTATACCTGCAAGCCCGAGGAGGGAGCCCAACACCTGCAAGCCCGAGGAGGGAGAGTCCGACACCTACAAGCCCGAGGAGGGAGAGCCCGACACCGGCAAGCCTGAGGAGGGAGACCCGACACCTGCAAGCCTGAGGAGGAAGCCCCAACACCTGCAAGCCCAGGAGGGAGAGTCCGACACCTGCAAGAATGACGAGGGAGAGCCCGACACCTTCGGCAAGCCTGAGGAGGAGAGTCCGACACTCTGGGAGCGGCGGGCTCCTCCTCTCTGGGCTCTGGGAGCGGCAGCTCCTCCTCTCCGGGCTCTGGGAGCGGCAGCTCCCCCTCTCCGGGCTCTGGGAGCGGCAGCTCCCCCTCTCCGGGCTCTGGGAGCGGCAGCTCCTCCTCCTCTATGGGCTCTTGAAGCGGCAGCTCCCCCTCTATGGGTTCTGGGAACGGCGGCTCCCCCTCTATGGGCTCTGGGAGCGGTGGCTCCCCCTCTATGGGCTCTGGGAGTGGCGGCTCCCCCTTTATGGGCTCTGGGAGCGGCGGCTCCTCTCTAGGCGACGGCAGCGGCTCCTCCTCTCTGGATGACGGCAGCGGCTCCACCCCCATTTCTTCAAGGTGGGGGATCTCCCCCATGTCTATCGCCAGGTATGCCAGGACCATAATGAATATTTCCTGGAGGGACCCCGGGTGATGCTCTCCCTTCCACTCCTCCCATCTCTCCCCATCTCGATGCCACAGCGTGTTGATGGCAACGGGAAGGTCGTGGAAGAGGTCCGCTCCGGGGCACACCAACCACTCCCAGATCTCCCGTGATGGTGGTGAAGACAGTGCTGGTGGGGTGGCTGCCGAGGACGGGGTTGGTGGTTGCTCCTGGTTCGGGTTGTGGGGGCATCCTGCCCAGTTGTGACTGTCCTCCTCACAACGTCCACATCAGTCAGCAATTGGCCCATCCGGACAGGACCTCCACCGGTGGTCATCCTTCCCGCACCAGGTGCACCATGGGAACAAGTTCGCTGGGTCCTCCCACAGGGCTTGGGTCGGAGATGGCGGCTGCTGCTGCTTCTGCTGCTTCCGCTGCCTCTGCCTTTTCCCCATTCCGCTCTCCAATTAAAAAAACAACAAAAGAACCTCCAAAAATCTAAAAAATTCAAAAAAAGAAAAATTCCAAAATTCCAAAAGAAAAAAAAAATACTTCTCTTAGCCTCTAGGTGGCGCTATCCCGTTGCTGCCACCAACTGTGACAGGATGACAGAGTGTTGAGACTCAGAGACAGAGTAAAGGCAAAATAAAGTTCTTTATTAAATAAAATGATCAAATAAACAGGCACAAGGGCCAACAAAAAGAGGTTCAAAAATAAATAATCAAAGTGAACTTACAAAAATAAATGGTCAAGTTCCAGGTCTTTAAATAAGATACTCCTTTCTTCTTAAAATACAAAACTCTCCAACAGAAAAGCAAACTCCCCAAAAAAAGAACACACCCCAAACAGAAAACACACACTCCACTCAGCCAGGGCCTCTCCCCTGGCTTTTATCCCCTGTGGTTGGAGCCCAATTAATCAATAATTATTCAATTAGAGCTCCAGCCACATTCTCACATGTTTTTCTGGCAGAGAGAAATTTAACCCCCTCCCTACCAGTTCCAAACATATTCATATAGACGGGGAGTTCCCCGTCACACAAGCCTACAATAAAAGTTGAAAACCATTAGCTCCAGCTAGGCACGGCACTGGAGGACCAGCCTGGCCACCATCGCATCACCACCCTGTCACAGATCCCCACTAATATCATACTTCCTACTTCCCTTCGCCAGCCACAAGCAGCACCGCACTGCCCAAACTCTTCACAGGGGCACTCCATTGACGAATCCATTGTCTTGCCTCTGCCCGCTTCCATGGGGAGGCAGCTGCCCCCTTCTTGCTCACCTGGGGGCAACCACCTCCTTGTTTCAGACTTAGAAGATGCCATCAAAGAGCTTTGGCAGCGGAACTGAGAAGGACCCACTGTTGAGGAGCAACAGTGGCTGCAGTCCCTCCTGGTCAAGTTCCAGGACATCTTCTCAACGACACTCCAGGACTGTGGTTGACACGGGCCAGGCCACCCCGATCCAGGAGCAAACAAGACGACTCCCTCTAGCTAAACGAGAGACCGCTGAGAGGAGGGTGCAAGAGATGGCTGCTGCAGGGGATTGAACAGTCCAATAGCCTCTGGGCAGCGCTCGCACTGCTGGTGAAGAAGGACGGAACTCATCAGTTCTGCATGAACTACCGGCAGCTCAATGCAGCCACTTGCAGGGTTCCCCAGATCGACGAGGCACTAGACTGCATCTCCGGCTCGTTGTGGTTCAGCACCCTTGACTTGAGAAGTGGCTATTGGCAGGTGGAGCTGTCCCCTGATGCACCTCCGAAGACCGCATTCTCCATCCAGGAGTGTGGCAGTTCACTTCATGCCCTTCAGCCTCTGCAATGCCCGCGGAATGGAACGGGTGCTGGCGGATTTTCCCCAGACAGCTTGTGTGGTCTACCTTGATGACCTTATGATGCACACCCCAGTCTTCCTCGACATTTTGCATTTCTTGGCCACATCATCAGGGTCCAGTGTCCACCGACCAGGCCAAGGTCAATATTGTGCGGGAGTGTCCACTCTCAGCTCTGTGTTCAGGTACGCGGTTTCCTGAGCTCGTATTTCACTTTGCTACTATTCCTATCTCTACATTCAGTGCTTCAAGCTGTGAACCGTACACGCCTCACTCTAGTGGGTCCTTTCCTTCAAGAAGCCTGAAGGACGAGGGGGATCACGTGACCCTCTAACAGAGATGGCAGCTTAGAGTCTACTCTCTGCCTCATCTTGCCCTCGTTGTTTATTTTTTATTTCTGAAGTTTGATTTCACCCACCTTTTTGTTGGTTGTTTGATTTCTGATGCTCCCAGGAATGTCGGCTTCTCAGAAAAAACGGTCCACCAAGCTGCCTTTGTCACCCCACAAAGCTCCAATTCCTGTTGCTGCTGCTCCCGACATGTCCAGCATGTTTGGGATGTTCAAGGAGGAGCTCACTCGACAACCTTCCGCTTTTGAAGAGAAACTCGACCTTAAATTGGAAGTACTGAAGGAGGAGTTCAGCAGCATGATGACCACAAAATTTCGGCTGTCAAGCAGGAAATGTCCACGGTTAAATCTGAGCTACTGATAGCAGTGTGAAATAGATAGCCAAGCTCCCAGCAAGACTTGATCACTTCGAGGATGAGCCGACTAAACAGCAGGATTGTGCCCATCGCAACAACCTTCGCATTGCAGTCTTAAAGGAGGGCGCTGATTGTGACAACCCTGTCGGCTTTTTAATAAAGATGATTCCGCAGTGGCTCCCGTCTCTTGAGGGCAGAAACATCGAGGTGATGTGTGTGCACCGCCTTTCTCCGAATAAATCCTTACTGAGTGGCAAACCCTGCACCTTCATTTTTAATTTGCTCAGGTACACTGACAGGCAGCTCATTCTCTAAGCTTCCAGGAAGGAGCCTCCTTGTTTCGCAGATCAAGTAATCTGATTCTACCCTGACTACAGTGCTCTAACAGCTCGGAAAAAGACATGCCTTCTCGCCGTCCCTCTCTCTTCTCCATTCCAGCGATATCCAGGCCTTCATTTTGTACCCAACAATGTGTAAGATCATGCACGGATTCCAGTCCATCCTGTGCCATGCTCCATAGGAGGTGTAGGACTTTCTTGAGACATTGAACAGCACTACTTTACCCCGACACTCACTTAACCGATTTTCTGCTCTGTCAACCTAAGAGATGGTGGAATGATGTGCTACTTCAGACCGTCTTCCTTTGAGTATGTCACAAGTAGAAACTGATTGAGATTACAATGACAGTAGGGTTGCACAGACGAATTCCTATGCGCACTTCTTATAGAAAACAATGCTGTTCTGCTGTTTTATACTTCTTGGCATTGCACCTGGACATAACTTCTAAACAGAACATTTGGACAGGACTACTTGGCTGATATATTATGTTATATTCTGGGAAAATGTGTGTTTAAGATTTGGGTGTTTTGTTTTATTTTCAAATTAATATTTCCTTAGTCTTCTCTCTATTTTGGGGGGGGGGTGTTAGTTTAAGGCTTTCGCTGTCCGCTTTCACAATGGCCACATTGTGCGCTAAAGCAGGGAAAAGGAACCTAATCGAGTGTTTTACTATTTTGTGAAGGTTACACTGCTAGTTATGTACTCTGCTTATTTACCAGTGTATTAATTTTCGATTCCTATGACTGATATCACAATATTATCTTGGAACGCACATGGTTTAAACTCCCTGCAAAAGCAATCTGCATAGGATTTTCTGCATAGGAAACATGTGGGTGTTGCCTGTATTCAAGAATCACATTTGAGAGAAGGTGATGTTAACAGGTTTGCTAGTAAATATTATTACGTGGCTGCTTCTAGCTGTGCTGACTCCAGGTCTAAGGGGCCATTGATATTACTAAGACGCAGTTTAACAATCACTGTACTGGAATCACATGGTACTGGCAGAGTGGCATTTTTAAAGACTACTATTAAGTGGCAAAAAGATTGCATTTGTATCTGTATACGCCCCAACAATTTATGACCCAGACTATTTTCGTTCGCTAACTACTTTATTGTTGGATATGCAAGATTATATAATTGTTGTCGGCATTGATATGAACGCTGTGATTAACTCTGCTATCGACCGATCGAGTCTGGATCAAAGCAGTACACAAAAGTTAACCTCTCTCACTCTACAGAGATTTGTTTTTGATTTAGGGCTTATAGACTTGTTTTGCATATTTAACCCGTCTGCTAAAGAATTTACTTTCTTTTCGGCCAGACATATGTCTTTTTCCAGGATTTATTTTATTTTTGTATCGGATCATTCGAGTGTCACTTCTAGATTAGTGTTGGCTGACACCCCCCGCTCGAGCCACACAATGGCGCTTTGTGGCAAAGTGGCTGGTAAGGGGAACTGGTGTAGCGGTGATGCGGTGCAGGAGTGCTGAACAGACAACGGTGATTCAGTGAATAAGTGCTTTATTGCTCTTTTTCCAGGTCTGGCAACCGTCAAATAATAAATCCCCGGCAATACACAACAATGTGTAAAGCACGAGGATAATGAAAACACGGGCACGGTCACCAGTCCTAGGTGATCGAAAACGTGCAGGTGCTCAGTGCAGTGGTGCTCCGGATAGTGCTTTCCTTTCGACAGCTCCGGAGGTGTGTGTTAACTGTCTATTAGTGCGACAAAGACAGACAATTACAGACAGACAGAAAAATAACACACAACACATATAACACTCTTCACAAATACTCTCTGAGAGCTCCTCTCTCAGTCCTTCTCTCCTAACATTAACCCAAATGAAGGAAAAGATTAGCGTTACCCTGGCCCCTATATGTAATCCCGCATGACATCTAGGTAAACGGTTGCAGCTGCCTTATTACTTGCAGCTGCCCCTCATTTACCTTTCAGCTCAATACGGTTTTACAACAGAGTCTCACTTCTTTCCAGGCTGACCCACTTCCCAGTCCCGGAAACGAACTGCCAGGCCAGCCCTTCCAGATACTTCTCCTCCCATTCTTTAGCGCCCTCACAGGTCGGGAGGAAGATTTAACACCAGAACTCATTGTATTTCTGTCACACGCTTCAATACAACATTACTGCAAAATGAGTCTTTTGGTGTAACACTACAAGCTAAATTAGATGAGTTTATCAGTTTTAACCATGGCTAGATGACCCCTGTATACTGTGGGATGCAATCAAGGGATTTATTAAAGATACCTCTACCTTATTTGCTTCTAATCTGAACAAATCTAGACTTAGTAAAATTAAAGAGTTATTGGCCATATTAAATCATAATTTACAAAACTCCTATTCTGAGACCACTACACTTGAACTGGACTTGCTTAAAAAATAACTACTTGCTTTTTGCTTAGACAGTGGGCAGAGTTTCTTATTCATAAGACTAGACAGAATTATTATTTTAATGGTTCAAAACCCTCTCAAGTCTTGGCTCTCAGATTTCGCAACAATGAGCGCTTTGCGAACATACCAGCTATTAGCTCTCCGCAGGGTGGATTGCTGACTTATCCCTCTCAAATTAATTCAGAATTCCACTCTTCTAAATTCTACATTCTATAGCTCAGACACCCCTTTCGATCAGACTACATGTAAGCATTTCCTACAAAACCTTAGACTGCCATGTCTTTCGGCTGAAGAATCATCTATACTTGGCTCTCCATTATCTCTGGCTGAGTTAAAAGAGGCTTTGCAAGACACTGTAGGAACAAAGGCAAATCGCCTGGGTTTGATGGAATACAACCTGAGTTTTTTCTTACTTTTTTTGACCAGCTGGGACTCCTTCTATTAGAAATGATACCAACTGCCATTGAGAAGGGCTCTTTTCGAAGAGATGTTAATTCAGCTATTATATCTTTGTTATTGAAAAAAGATAAAGACAACACTAGCTGTACAAGCTACCACCCTCTTTCATTGTTACACTCTGATGTCAAGCTATATGCCAAGGTCTTGTCACATCGTCTTGAGGTTTATAAGACTAAACTGGTTCATTATGACCAGACAGGCTTTTTCAAGTCACGTCTCGCATCTGATAATGTGTGTCGTCTTCTTCATATTATCCATGCAGCTATGGATGTTAATACTCCTTGTGCAGTCTTGTCTCTAGATGCAGAGAAAGCCATTGATCGCCTGGAATGGGAATATCTGTGGTCGGTTCTGGAGCTTATGGGTTTGGGGCCAAACGTTATTAACATGATTAAGGTGTTATATTCTAACCCATCTGCGATGGTGCTTACTGGCAGCAAATGTTCTTTCCTGTTTGCGATCTCTAGGGGCACTCATCAAGGTTGCCCACTCTCTCCGCTTCTGTTCGCCCTGTCACTTGATTCTCTTGCTCAGGCTGTCCGCCAGTCAATGACTTTTAATTCTAGTAATGTCAATGATACTCAGCATCACAGCTCACTTTATGCTAATGATGTGCTGTTATTTGTTAATAATGTGCCTCAATCACTCCCTCATTTATTGTCCATCTTTGATGATTTTAGTTGGTTATCAGGTTATAAGATTAATTGGTCTAAGTTGATCCTAATACCCCTGAATGCTGTATTGAGAAAGTGCATCCTGCCTTCTAACATACTGGTGGTCAAGCACTTCACCTATCTTGGTGTAGAAATATACTCCTCCACCAGTGCTTAGATAGAGATATAGAAAGAGATAGAGACAGAGAAAGAGAAGGAGCTGGAGATGGGGAAAGAGACAGAGAAAGAGAAGGAGATGGAGAAAGATAGTGGTACAGATAGAGATGGAGATGGAGATGAAGGTGGAGGCAGAGATAGACTTTTAAGGGTCCTTTTGGCAGGAAATGGCTGGGCGGTGACGTCAGGCCAGAAGGAGTGACTGAAAACACAAACAGGCAGGTACTGCAGATCAAAAAGAGACAAGTCGTGGCGCTGTTTATTAAAGAACAACAAATATAAATAAAATATTTAAACACAACAAACACTGCTCACAGAGCGAAACTAAATATTTAAACAAAAATAAATCACAAGCACAAAATAGACTGAAAGGTCCGGCTGGGTAGTAGCCTTCAAGTTTCCGTTTCGTTTTTCTTTTTCTTTTTTACACTACTCTCCCACACTCGTTCACTCCTCCGAACACCCACCTTGAGGGGAGAGAGCTGCAGGTATTTATACAGGTTACCATCTCCCAATTAGCAACAAATTAATCAATTAATTAATTCGGGATATGGCCACCTTCTGCACAAGGTTTTATTAGTGGATGGGGCTTCCCATCCACGCTGCAACCGACTACAAAAACAAACACAAACATTCAGCTACGTCGGCAAAACAGTAATAAAAACGCTGCTACACAGTCAATACTCAAATGCCTGGCTTTCTCCATCATTTAAATATATAAATAGAATACAATAAATCATAAAACAACAAATACAAAATAACACAGGGGCGGAGAGGGAAACCCTGTTCTAAAACAAACAAATATCTTTAAATAGCAGGGCTTTCCTACTGCCCTGATACAGTCCTTCATTAAAACATTTGGAAAAACATAAAAAGTAGAATAATTTTACAGTAAAAACACAAAATTCCTTTTTTTTTTTACTGATAAAACAAGGTTATATAGTAAAACAGGTTATATAGTTATATAGTAAAACAGGTTAAATAAAGGTTATATAGTAAAATATCTATATACATACATATTAATTTCACACAAAAACTGTAGCTCTCCCTCCTCCCCCGGTACACACAACCCCTCATTCACACACCAACGCTGCTGAAAACTCTGCAAGTCATGGTGTGGCAGGCTGGTGAGTGGACAACAGCCCAGATACAGTCTGTAGTTCAAAAAAATAATTTAATATTAAATACACAAAAATAAAAGTGCACAAGGGCAAAATTAAGGGATTTAAACACAAAAAAAAAAAAAACAGTACAAAAAACAAACTTACAAAAATAAAGGTTTCCAGGCTGGGCAATGCCTTCACTGGATGTAGAATTCACAAATCACAAAAACCACAAACACCAACCTGCTTCCTCAGCTCCCGCCACCCAAATGAGAAGCAGAGGCCTCCTTTTATGTCAGCTGGCTGGGCGCTGATTGATCGTTAATTAAACTAATCATCTAATCAACTAATCAACCCCAGCCACCTGAACATAATAAACTCAGACAGGTATGGGAAATTAACCCCATCCCTGCCAATTTAAAAAAGGGCAGAGCTTTGCTCTGCCACACACCTCCCCCCATGTACAATGTACACCGGCCGCAATCGGTCAAACCCCCCCCCCCGGTGGCAGAGGAGGCGATGGCAGCCCGGCTCCCTCTAGTGGCGCAGGCGGCGACGGACCCTCGGGAGGCCTAAAAAACTAAAAGCAGACACCAGCAGCCCCAGGCGATGCGGAGCAGCAGGCAACCCCAGGCGATGTGGAGCAGCAGGTAACCCCAGGCGATGTGGAGCAGCAGGCAACCCCAGGCGATCCAAATACGTCACCCCTGAGCAGAGCGGGTGTGATATCCCTAAGCGGTGCAAGGCAGGCATCCTTGGGCCATAGCTCCTCCTCTCTGGGCTCTGAGAGTGGCGACTCCTCCCCTCTGGGCTCTGGGGACGGCGGCTCCTCCCCTCTGGGCTCTGAGAGCGGCGGCTCCACCCCTCTGGGCTCTGAGAGCGGCGGATCCTCCCCTCTGGACTCTGGGGACGGCTGCTCCTCCTCCCTCACCTGCTCTGGGAGCAACGGCAGCTCCTCCTCTCTCACCTGCTCTGGGAGCGACGGCAGCTCCTCTTCCCTCACCTGCTCTGGGAGCGACGGCAGCTCCTCCTCCCTCTCTGGCTCTGGGAGCGACGGCAGCTCCTCCTCCCTCTCTGGCTCTGGGAGCGACGACAGCGCCTCACCCCTCTGTGGCTCTGGGAGCGACAGCAGCTCCTCACCCCTCTCTGGCTCTCGGGAAGGTGGCTCACCCCTCTTTATTGGCTCCTCCTCCCTCTCTGGCTCTCGGGAAGGTGGCCCACCCCTCTTTATTGGAGGGCAACCTACCACCATGGGCAAGGAGGCGCTGGGTGGTGTTGTTCCTCCCACTGTTCCCACCTCTCCCCATCCCGATGCCACAGCATATTGATAACTATGGGGAGATCGTGGACGAGGTCTGCCTCAGGGTGCATCAACCAGTCCCAGATCTCCTGGGATGGTGGTGAAAGTGGTGGTGCTGGAGGTAGTGGGGTGGCCCCTGATGCTCAGGGTGAACACTGCACCTCTTCCTGGGCCTGGTTGTAGGGGCATCCTGCCCAGTTGTGGCCGTCCTCCTCCCACCGGCCACACCAGTTTGCCGGTAGCACATCTGGGCAGGACCGCCAATGATGGTCATCCTTCCCGCACCAGGAACACCAGGGGAAGAGGCTGGCCGGGTCCTCCAGTGGTGGCTGCAGCAGCTTACATTTCTTCAGCTGCTGCTTGTCCTGCCTTTGCCGCTGTCTGCTCTTCTTTCCCATAATCCCCCCCCAAAAAAAATAATAATAGTTCTCCCAAAAATTCCAAAAAAATACAAAAAATATTGCTCTGAGCCTCTAGGTGGCGCTATCCCACTTCTATAACCAAATGTGGCAGGCTGGTGAGTGGATAGTGGCCCAGATTTTATTATAAATACACAAAAATAAAAGTGCACAAGGGCAAAATTAAGGGATTTAAACACAAAAAAAAAACAGTACAAAAAACAAACTTACAAAAATAAAAGTTTCCAGGCTGGGCAATGCCTTCACTGGATTCACAAATTCACAAATCACAAAAACCACAAACACCAACCTGCTTCCTCAGCTCCCTCCACCCAAATGAGAAGCAGAGGCCTCCTTTTATGTCAGCTGGTTGGGCGCTGATTGATCGTTAATTAAACTAATCATCTAATCAACTAATCAACCCCAGCCACCTGAACATAATAAACTCAGGCAGGTAGGGGAAATTAACCCCATCCCTGCCAATTTAAAAAAGGGCAGAGCTTTGCTCTGCCACACATGGACTAAAGAAAAATAAGCAAAGTCCATTTTAATTTCTGTTTTCAACAAAAATTTCAAAATTAATGACAGGAATGTATTGCCAGTTCACTTTGGCCGATGAGGCTCTGAAAGATTTCCAGACTCTCAACGCTGACACATCAGCATGACTGGTGATGAAGCTATTAACATCGTCTGCATAGGCAGCCAGTTTGATTGAAAGAGCATCATGTGTAGAAGGTATTATCAGACCAGCCAGCTTACTCCTAAGTTGACAAAGCAGAGGTTCAATAGAGAAAGCATACAGCATGCCTGATAATGAACATCCATGTCAAACCCTTTGTACACCAGAAACGGACAGCTCAAGTTAATTAATTTTCATTATATAACAGGGAAATGAAATAAATGAAATTAGGCCCAAAGCCAAAAGATTGTAATGTTTTAACAAGATACTTGTGATCCACTCTATCAAATGCGTTTTCTTGATCTAGATAAATAATCCCAAATCATGACTGAAAAGATTACTAGCAGTTAAAAAGTCTTGAATTAAAATATATATTATCAAATATTGTCTTTCCAGAAATGCAACACTACTGTTCTTTATTGGCCAAGGCTTTTGAAAATCTATTATAATCTGAATAGAAGAATGAGACGGGGCGCCAATTCTTCACTTCTTTTAGATTTTGCTCTCTTACACACTCTTGTAAAACTCAGAAAAGGTCTTCTCCAATCACTGACCAGAGCGGATTTTAAAATGGCCAATTTCGCCTGACCCAGTACAAAGTTGACCAGTGAGCACCTGTTTCTTTGTTTTAAACTATATTTAATGTTAAAAACAAGGAGCTGTTTCATAAAAACAACTCCCAAGCCATCAGGTTTTCTAAAAACAGAAAAAAGGCTGCAGCCTGGGCAGTCTGAAAACAGATGGAAAACTGTCTCTACTGCATGACAGAAGGGGCACTGATCACTAACCCACAGGTCCACATGGCTCAAGTACTGGTTTGTGGCTATAATTCTGTTCAGCATTCTCCACTGCAGGTCTCTAGAGCACTTGGGCAGGGGTAGTTTATGTAAAACTCTCTAGACAGGGGATTCATATTCAGGAGCACTGAGGTGAGCTCTCCACTTAGTGTCCCCAAGGTCCTTCAGCTGATTATAGTGACACTTTTAGTTTCATATAGCTGCTTTTTCTCTGCTGTATGGAAAGCCACCTCTGCCAGTTTCTTTAACAGCAGTGTTTTGCCAGGTTACTCTTTTTACCACTGGCACTGAGGGGGAGACCAGCACTGTGGGGAACTGCTCCAGAACCAAGAGCCCTGATGAAAAAAAATGTGAAGAACTGGGATATGCTGGAATAAAAGAGATCTGTAAATCACTCACAATCTTTTCTACAAACCGCACTGATTTGATCTGAAATGCTGTAGCTAACTCCCTGCTGGCTTGCCATTTAAATAGACTAAAATCAATCATCTGGCCAAGGTTAGTAAAAACCTGCTTTATAAAACACTGAAGATATGTGCAGAATTAAAACTCTCACATTTAAAAATGGGATTAAAATACAGGGGCTCTTCAAAAACTCATTTTCTGCACAGCAACTCCTCTGATCTAGTGTTTTTTTTTTTTTTATAATCCTCCATGCATTATGGAGGTTTTTATAAAAATTATCCAGCCAGCTATCATTGAGGTATTATAAACAGGTGCTTGTCAAGCCCCAGCCCTCCAGCTCTGTGCATGAATGAGTGAGCCAGGCCTCTCCAGCTCAGCTCTGGGGCATAGAGCAGCTCCTGGGCACCCTGTAGCTTGAGCACTGCCACCCTGCCAGGGATCTCTATCAGTCCCTGCTCCCCCTCCTCACGGGGAGGTACAGGACAGCCGGATGCAGCCAGTGATGGCTACTCCAGAAAAACTGGACCAGACACTTCTGAATCACATTTAACAGACCCAGGGGAGGGTCCAGACACACCAGCCTGTGCCAGAGCAGAGATGCAACCAGATTGTTAATAACAAGGACCCTCCCCCTAAATGAGAGTCTTGAAAGGAGCCACTGCCAGCTCTGCAGCCTCCCTTTCACTTTACAAGCAATCCCTCCCAGTTCAACGCTAGGGGAACTGATGGGGGAGTCACTCCATCCCAGCGACCAGACAGAAAAGCTGTACTTTTTGCCCAATTGACCGAAGCTGAGGTGGCATTTTTATAATTCTTAATGCAGGATTCCAGCTCAGCAACATCCTTGTCATTAATAACGAAGACATTAAGGAAATCAGCATATGCAGATAGCCTGATGGGGGCGCTGGTGGGTGCAGTTGACACAGCCAGCCCTGTCAGCTTCTCCCTCAGTTGGTGCAGGAAGGGTTCTATAGAGAGGGAGTAGAGCGTTCCTAAAGAGGGAGCAGCCCTGCCATATCCCCCTCTGCACAGGGAAAAGGACAATCAGATCATTGTTTACTTTCAGGAGGCTAAAAACATTCTTATAGAGGTGTCTAATATTAGAAATAAAAACAGAGCCAAAACCAAATGCCTTCAATGTATGAAACAAATATGCATGGTCAACTCTGTCAAAAACTTTTTCCTGGTCAATTGAAATTAAACTAATATCAATATTAAAAAGTTTGGACACATTAAAAAGGTCTCTTATTAAAAACAAGTTATCAAAAATGGATCGGTCTGGTACACAATAGGATTGATCATTATGTACTACTGATCCTATTTGTGTCCACAGCCGATTTGCCAGTACCTTGGAAAAGATTTTGTAATCCAAGAACAACAATGAGAGGGCATGCCAGTTCTTAAGGTTGCAGAGGTCTCCTTTCTAGGGTTGCTCAAAGGCAGCTCTCCATCCTTGCTGCACTCCTGAAGATCCTGTCCGATACAGTCCCAGAACCATTTATAAAATTCAGCTTGCAGCCCATTGATCCTGGGCACTTGCTGTTTGGAAAGTTGCATGACGGCAGCAGTGAGCTCCTGGAAGGTCAACGGGGTATCCAGCCCGTGCCACTCCTCCTCACTCAGACTGGGGAGCCCCTGATTCAGTCGCTCCATCTCTCCCAGGTCACAGTTCTCTGCCTTATAAAGATCACTGTAGAAATCTAAATCGGGCATGGCTTGTGACCTCTCTCCCACAGGACAGCCTCAGAGAGCTCATCTGCTTGTGCGCCACTGTCTTCCTTTCCAGGCTGAAGAAGAAGGCTGTGGGAGCATCCATGTCTTTAAGCTCAGTGAAACAGGCTCTGAGCAGGGAGCCCTTCACCTTCCCAGGCGCAACTATCTCTCCTGCAGGCCCTGGTACACCTGCTCACTGAGCTGAACATCCAACTGCCTCTCAAACTCCATAATCTCACTCTCTAACTCACTGACCACTGCATCTACTGACCTGGTGACACTCTGGGTATATTGCTGACAAAAAACTTTAATTTGGACCTTTCCGATATCACACCACTGCCTTAAACTGGCATACTTATTTTTTTCTTTTCTCCAATTCTCCCAAAATAATTTTAAATAATTGGTGAATTATTTGTCTAACAGTAGTTTTGTGTTAAAATGTCAGTATGACTTTGAATGTGTTTTGGTGGGTAAAGATATAGTAGCAGATACAATGTGATGATCGGAAATAGAGTTGGGTGAGATACTGCATCTAATGAATCCACCCATAACCAATATGTCATCAGCAAGCACATAAAATCTCTGTGTGTTATTCTTTCTTGTCGCTTCTTTTTGTTTCGGCTGCTCAGTCAAACACTGGGAAGCCGAAACGGGAGTTGACCGCTTACAGCCTGGAGGAAGGGCTGCTCTCAGCCACGGATTTCCTGAGGTTTCCCCCTAAAAAATAAAAAATATGTGAGTAAGGGTTTTTTCTTACCTGAGTGCTGAGCGGTTCATATCTAGTAGTTCTGCAGGGTGCGTGGTAGGGTTGGAGAGGCTGGGCTCTCTCCCTCAGCACAGTCATGCTCTGGGGGTTAGGTGACAGAGTTCCACTGCGGAGAGCTTTCAATATTTTTCATTATTCATTCATGGTTTGACGGCCTCGTCATTTCCTGAAGAGGTGGCTACAACAAATCTTCTTATCTGCGGCACTGGGATGCATGGAACTGTTCATGTTTTTCTAGCCGGCCTCATGCAGGTAGCCGTTGGGCTACAGCCAAATTTCTATTTCACTCTGGCCCTGAGCGCCCTTCACAGTCATAAATCATCTGCAATTGCAATCGCTATCATCCTCATTCTTTCGCTGCCATTCATTTAAGCGGATTCTCCGCACTGAAAACAAGTCATTTGTGTTGGTTGAACTACGTGTCTCCACCTTTAAATTAAAGCTTTGAATGAATGTACAATTGCATTTGGACAATTACGGTTCCCATATATTGATTGGGGGTTGACCTTTATGTAGGGGATCCAGGAAGTGAGAATGAGAGAGAAACATGATTGAGATTTGTAAGCAAGAATTAACAGCTGCACTGTACCTTTTGCTCTGTAAACCCCCTCATACCATGTACTCTCCTGTGACAGGGAGAGCCCTGCCACTGGTTCTTACATGGATATGTGTAGCTGGGACACTTAACAGGAGGTGCGTTGTTAGGCATTGTATTGAGCAGTTAGGCTTGCCCAGCACTGAGTTGAGTAAGTTAGCAAGGTTGTTTGGTATGGAACATAAAATATCACAGGGCAGTAAAAAATATCTACATTTCATGCTCAGTTATTCTAGAGGTAAAAATACATTTCATTCAGGAGCAAGTTATCACAAAGGTTATTGTCAAGTTATCACAGGAGGTTATTATATTATATATATATATATATATATATATATATATATATATATATATATATTATATATATATATATATATATATATATATATATATATATATATATATATATAATGTTGTTATTGCCTTTTAGCTAATAAGGATAGTTGAAATGACTATAGTTGCATTTGCATGGTGGCAGATGTTGGCACATGAGTTATGTATCAACATGTGGTATCTTTACTATAAGCTTTCCTACTGTTTTGTAGTTTGTTGTCCCCACTGCACCCTCCATTTAACACACCCAACTATTAAAATTTCTCTTCAAAGGACTACATGTGCCCCAAATAGTACCCCAGGAAGCCATTCATAATTTATCTCAGGATCTCAATATTACCATTCCCAGAATCTCAAGAAAACAGAAGTCATTACTTTAGTTTTTCTAGGATCATTGAGCTCAAGATTTTCACAGTACAAGTTATTTTGCAGACATCATGAGATAGATGTTCTTGTGATCTTGACATAACAAAGAATGTTTTTTTCAATGCCCTCAACGTGCATTTAATCTAAGAAATCCTGTGTATAAGATAAAATAAATAAAAAATGACAAAAATAAATATATAAGTACATAAATAAATAAACCCTGAAACCTGGGAATCTCAAATATATCTGGGTCACTAAGGGGATGACTAACCAAGCTTCAGTTTATTTTGTTTACTCTGTTTTGCTCTATCCTCTCCATTTAAGTACTGCATTTACTTTTGACTGGGGATACTAATCCCACAATTCCTTGCAACAACTTCAAGAAAGTGCTTTGTCCACCACAAAGTCATATAAATTTAAGGGATATAGTTACAGATTTTACTTTAAAGTAGCAGTCCTTCACTCAAATGGAAGTTCCATTATTCATGAGTGAAGTCACTCTGCTTCTCTTTGATAGACAATACTTGACTGTTAGTATGAATGCTAACATACCCTTCTTCTGAGAAACTTTTCTAAGTTAAGCTATTACTGCAGTAGCCTTCTTTTGCTCATTTCACATTGTCATGGTAAAATCTGAAATACAACTATTATTGTTATGATATGTATTACTCTGATTAAGCTACATATCCACAAATTCATTTCTATAAGAAATATATTGACAGAGGTGAACTTCTCAGTTATGTTAAATAGAAATGTAGCATAACAAAACATCATCAAATTAACTAATTCCTAGATTGTTTATTAAAAAATACTAAAACACTTATTTCCACATGCTTTAATCTGTCAAATACATAATAAAGGAAAATGCAATTTCCTCCCTCCACCCCTGGAGGGCAGCAAAATAAAGTTATTTGTTGCTTTTGCTCCAACAAGGAACATATAAAGAAATGCAGAATAACTGTGATGAGGTTTATTCCTGTATCATCCCCGCTTTACATAACATTTTAATGAAAAAACTGTCCATCACAATTTTTTTTTTTTCCATTTTCTAGTTTAACCTTCATAATGTTGTATATTCATTATTTTTTAATTATAAACAAGTTATCCTTACCTGAACAAGTTTTCATGTTGTGTTCTCTCAAAACAATAGTACAAAAGGGATTTATAAAGTGCTTTCCATGAAAACCATTTCAGGGGTTGCTAACCATAATACAATCACATATAAAATAGTTGAGGTTTTCTTCACAAACTAATAAAATACATTTTTCAAGCATCAAATTGGGAATGAAGTCAGCTGTGGTTGCTATAATAATAATAATAATAATAATAATAATAATAATAATAATAATAATAATAATAATAATAATAACAACTAATTTGATACAGCACCCTTCACACCGAGGTGTCTCAAGGTGCTACACAATATGAAAAAACTAAATCAGGAACATAGTCATAACAATAGTAATAAAACAAACTATAAATATTCAATTAAAAAATACATTAAAAGCAGGTAAAATATAAATAAAAAAAAATTCCTGAGATCATAAAAAAACATCAACAAATAACAAGTTTTAACAATAAGTAAGCAAAAAGAACATTGCAGTAATCCAATCGAGAGGCTGCAGAGGCATGCACGAGGATCTCTACATCCCTGAGAGACACAAAACGACAAACTCTGGACATTTTCTTTAGGTGATAAAACCCTGCCTTAACCACAGTAGAAATATGGTTTTCAGCTGATAGCCTGGGGTCTAATTGAACAGCTAAACTGCAGACAACCGAAGAGGCGCCAACAGTGAAATCGCCAAAAGAGCAAGAAAACCTAAGAAAACAATAGAGCTGGGTTTAGATCCCATTACCAACTCAGTTTTGCTTGTATTTAATTTCAGATGTGATGTCATTGTAATTTAATTTCAGCTGTGTTGTAATTTCTATGGGATGTAATTGCTCAGACTCAGAGTCTCAAGGCATCAGCGGCATTCATTCATTTTTGATTGATAGTTCATCATCCAGAGATTATATCACCACCAAATTATTACAACTGCATTCTATTATTACTACCATGTGTCAAAGGGAAATGTCGGATATGTTTGTCAACACGGTGCGATAAGAAGCTGTGGTCCAATGGTTAAAGAAAAGGGCTTTTATAACCAGGAGGTCCCCGGTTTGAATCCTGGCTTAGCCACTGATTCATTCTGTGACCCTAAGCAAGTCACTTAACCTCCTTGTGCTTTATCTTTTGGGTGAAACGTAGTTCACACCAGGGGTGAAATTCTTAACAAAAAAGTACAGGTACTCATATGGACAGCTGGGCCTAATCATTTTAAAAATTGAGACAATCTGAGTGCTAATGAATAAATACTTTAAAAATGTATACACATTGGTACACGATATTATAAATACAAAATAAGCCTTAAAAAATAACTGATCAATTATAACCAATTCACCATAAACAAAGCAGCTGAAAATACTGAAAGCTTTGTACCCTCTGTATGTATCATTCAGTCATGTACTGTAATATAACACTTAAGTTAAACCTTAAATGATAAAACATATTACACTATACAGTAATTACTGTAGAGAGGGAGCTTTGTTTCAAGATATCTTAAAAAATGGGGGATGTTATACAAAATGTGTATAAAGAAAACAGCTGTGCCATGATATACAAAAAGGTTTAAATCAAACAATGTGCAATACAGGCTGATATACCCTCTATTTTTAATGTACCAGACACTATTGCAGATTAACACAGATCAACAAAAAATGACTTGGCCATTTCAATCTCCATCGTATTCTCTGAAATCCTCCCTGTAATTCCAGACCATGGATACTCACCTACAACAGGACCTGGCCATGCTACAGTAATAGCCTTGGAATAGCCCGGTTTCTTTTATTTATTTTTTACTTATTACTCATCTTACAATAATATGTTCTGTGTGCTTTTCTGTTGTGTTTCTGTGTAGATTAGTTACCCTGATCTATTCCAGAAAATGATTTTTCAGGCAGAAACAGTATAAAAATAGAGTTTTTTTTTTTTTTTTTTTTTTTATCCATAAGAAACAAAGTGGCAAACAAACACTTTTTTTATTACTGTGGTTTACTTCTGCCTTTTAAAAATGTATTCTTTAGATGCTCGTACAAGTGAAAACTCATGTTTAACTTAAATTATTTAAAATGTTTGAGAAAAGGGAGCATTATACAAAGAAAGAAGACCTCACTGTTTTGTTTTTATGTTTATTACAGTCCTCATAATAGAAAATACTAGGATCACAACAAACCAAACGTTGATCTCTGTGCTTAACATTTACCTTGCACGTTGGGCCAGTGTTTGAGAAGTGTGACACAAATCTACAACCCTCAATTCTGACTCACCAAATTGAAGCTGCACTTTGATTGTGTTTTTTGTGTTATTGTTAGGCCCCACTGTCCCACACATCACTTGCCATTTAAAAAAAAAAAATTGCGCAAATTCTGGCAATGTGGTAAATCAGTCCAAGGCAAAACATGCTATGATAATTATTTCGGTAACACTTTATATTAAGGTGATGCTTATTAATGTTTTAAAAATATATAATGGATACTAAATAATTGTTATATAGTGATAATAAAGCATTATATATGGTTTATAACCATGCAATAGCCATAATAATGTTTTATTGACACTCTATAACATAGTTATTAAGCATATATTATATATTTATAAAACATTTATAAAACATTAGTAAGCAGCACCATCATACAAAGTGTTACTATTATTTCTAATATTTATCAACTATGTAATTCATGGCAAACACTGACGTGGATTTTTGCCTTCAAATTCATGTGCAGCAATGTTTGTTTAGAATATTTCAGATAGTTTCTCCACCACACTAAAGAAAATAATTATTACATCATAATAATGATAATTACTTCATACCGCTGTTTTCACGTTGCACTGCTAAAGTCTTCTCTCGTTGATCAATGAATGAGAAGTGATACAAAGCGAAATGGGCGGAGATTTGTGACTTGTTCTAAAATAAAATCTGATCAGAATAAAAGCTCGGCCAATCAACATGCAGTGATTATACTGCTGTTAATGGTGGACATTAGCACCTAACAGAAACAGTATGAGGACACATACTGCAAGCAGCACGAACTGTAATGAATGAAAGCACATTAGAGAAACGTTGTGCTCGTGGACTGTGTCAGTGGATGGAATGCATCCACGTTGGATGAAAAGCAGATTAAAGAAGTCCCAGTACCCAGTACTGGCATCAAAATAAGTCCCGGTATGGAGGACCAGTTAGTACCGGCAGAATTTCACCCCTGGTTCACACAACCTAGTTGCTGTAAATCGCCTTCGACAAAGGCATCTGCTAAGTAAACAAATCATAATAAAAAGAGGGATGATGACGCCGTCATATATATATATATAAACAAATAAATCACAAAACACAAAATAACACAAGGGCAGAGGGGAAGACCCCATTCTAAAAATAACTGAACAGGGCTGCTCACCCTGTTACAGTGCTGTAAAGAAAAGGTACCATACCATATCACAAGATTTAGGATCATGGCTAGGGCTGTGCTGTGCGTTTTCAGGTTTGCATAGCTGCTTTATAAACTCTTAATTGTCTTTTTCACAGTGGATCAGTAGAAAATGACATTTAAGTTGGTACATTGGATGATTCGGGTAGGCAACGTTATACAAGAAAATCAATGCACTACGTTACTTTTTTTTTAGTTTGTTTTAAACCATTGCCATGCTTTAAAAATACTTGCGTTGCACATTTTGTACAATTAATTTTAAGAACAAGAACAATGTTGACAAAGCATAACAAGCTATCTCATTGTAAGCTAGCCCAATTAATGCCTGTTTTTTTTTTTTTTTTTTTCCTCATTCATGATGCTATCTTGGGCAGAGAATGTGCAATGTTGACATAACTTTGCCCGCCAGAATTTTTCTGAAATGATGCTCCCGATGTTTGTTATAAACATTTGCAAATTATTTATTAAGAGGTGCATTTTCAAGACCCGTGGTTCTGACAAGTCAAGAATAAAAGGTTAAATATTGGCAAGTAAAATACACTGCGCCCTATGTAAGCTTAAGAGCAACGCAAATTACTCAACACGCATAAATAATGATCCGCAATTATGATAATGAGGGTCTCAATGAGTGCATCGGTCTATTTAGAGCACTTCCAGAGTTGAGAGCACAGAGAGAGGTAGATGTATGACATTTTTAGAGCACGGAAATACAAAACCAAAAATATATGTCAGACAAAGGGCAGCAAATTCCTCTTGATGCACGGAAAAGAAAAGTTTTCTGAGAAGGAGCTCATATTCCTTACTGCTGAGGCCACTCAGCATGAAACAAAGTTGTTTGAAAAAGCCTCAACCAGCATCAGTTTATGCTAGTATCCTTAGGAATTGGTACATATTGGCCTGCCCTTTTCAGCATGACATCCAGAAATTTGCCTACCACTCTGGAAAAGGTGGATTGGGAGATCCCTCTAGACATTCCAACTGTGGTCTGAAAGGAACCAGAGGCTATAGTGCAGAGAACACAGCACTTTTACAGGGATAGCCTGGGTTTAGCTCATACCTCAATTCAGCTACTAGGTGTAGGATAACCTGGAGAGTGAGACCATAACGCTTAACTTCGCATCCTCCGACATCCCAAACAGAGTGACCCTGGGATTGAATACGCATGGTCGTCTTCGTCTTGTTCGTGTTAAGTGTTCCCATATCTCCTCAAGAGCCAAGTATTGCCGCATTAAGACATGTACCACAGCAGCCATCCTGAAGCCAATGGTAGGTCTCTGCAATTGTATGCATTTATACAGCTCTTAGTTACTCACTTACAATGGTTTGCACCTTTGTAAGAAGAGGTGTAAAGTTTTTTGAGGGTCAGAAATTGTCAAAGTGCAAGGCAAAATCATTATAATGATTGCTCTGGCTTAGTATCCCAAAAAATTCCATGCTCTTTTCTTCATTAGAATACATTTCAATATAATTTTAATGGATTAATGATGGCAAAGTGCAAATTTGCTATCGGGTGCAGAATGCCAGGTGAACACCATTCTTTACGTACGCTGCATTTTTAGCGACTGGTAAAATCAAACTTTCCAGCAGTATTATAGGGGTTTTGCACCCACACATCACTTTGCTCACATCCATACATCATCCCAATGTCTAGTATGCACATAGGCAAGACAAAATATCAGTTGTTATAATGTAGCCCTAATAATAAAACACATTTATAAAAAAGAAAAAAGAAAAAAGAAACAAACAAAAAAGGAAAAAAGTGAAATGCTCTTCTGTTTTATTTAAAACTCCAGTTAGTGGACATATAATTTTGCTCCACATGTTTGCTGTATTGTACTTTAAGGGACTCTTTTGAAATAAAGTGTGTATTATCATCCTCTCAGAGTCTGTTATAAGAGGCATGCACTTGATCCATGAGCTTATCAAGACATGCCACAGAGACATTGATAGGCAGATATTGTATGCAAAGGATTATTATATAAAATATGAATATAGCTTTAGACAATATTCCAGAACAGCTGGATATTTTGGGAATGTTCCACATTATGCCTGTGATCATTTTGGCAGTTTGGTAGCATGTATAAACCAAAGATTGTGATAAACGTTACCGTCTCTGGAGTACCTGAACCCGGAAGGGCAGGAATTGTAAACTTTCTGATTGGTTTTACATGAGAGGCCCAGATTGGTTTGACTGCATTTACCTTTTCCTTATAAACAGAGATGGCTAAAAATGTGCTGAGGTAAGATGTGTCCAACAAGAGATCAGATAATGTTACCTGCATTCTCTTTGAAGTTGGTCCTGATTGTGCATATTCTACTGGAGACACAGGATGACAACATGTTTTTCTGCCCCCTGAGGATGTTGACGTTTCATGAATGTTAAACTGTATTTTATTTGTGACAAAAGACTTAAGCTTGAAGTAACTCTTTAAGAAAAATATTTAACTTTAGGTAACAACTTTATGAATAGGACCTATTAAGTGCATACAAACAGTTATGTGTGTTGAGCTAAAACTTTTATTACGACATACTTACCGTAGTTGTTTTATTATTATTATTATTAGTAGTAGTAGTAGTACTAGTATGTGGTTTGAGATATAATTTACTGTAATCTCTATTTTTTGCTCTTATTTGACTTTGACATAAGAACATAAGAACATAAGAAAGTTTACAAACGAGAGGAGGCCATTCGGCCCATCTTGCTCGTTTGGTTGTTAGTAGCTTATTGATCCCAAAATCTCATCAAGCAGCTTCTTGAAGGATCCCAGGGTGTCAGCTTCAACAACATTACTGGGGAGTTGATTCCAGACCCTCACAATTCTCTGTGTAAAAAAAGCGTCTCCTATTTTCTGTTCTGAATGCCCCTTTTTCTAAACTCCATTTGTGACCCCTGATCCTTGTTTCTTTTTTCAGGCTGAAAAAGTCCCTTGGGTCGACACTGTCAATACCTTTTAGAATTTTGAATGCTTGGATTAGGTCGCCACGTAGTCTTCTTTGTTCAAGACTGAACAGATTCAATTCTTTTAGCCTGTCTGCATATGACATGCCTTGACCTATTGCTACTTATTGTATTGTACTTTACAACTGCTCTTATCTGTGATGTGATAGTCTGTAACAATTGGAAGTAATCTTGGATAAGGGTGTCTGCTAAAAAAATAAATAAATAAATAAAATAATAATAATAATAATAATAATAATAATAATAATAATAATAATAATAATAATAATAATAATATATTTTACATTTCGTATTTGTAATTAGCCTAAGCTAATATTAGGTTTCCTGTTTTATTATTATATATTTTAATGTATAGCATTGTCCCCTAGTTAACAAATGATATAACACCCCTTTTAAAAATGATTAAGGTAGGCCTATACTTAAAAAAAAAAAAAGTCTACTTTTGGTTATTTAAAGAACACTTTCGTTAGTTGTATATTCTGCTGGGAACTGGAAAAGGAAGGATAATGAAATACCATAGTGCTCCCTTTTTGATTAGCTCCTCACCTATAATATGCAAAATATGTCCAAAATAAGTTGTCTGATAAGTAGTTTT
>NC_054536.1:41838624-41848624 GCF_017654505.1 Polyodon spathula | reverse complement strand
AGCTCAGAGTCCTTCTGTCCTTGTCACACACCTATATAGCATTTTCAGTTTTTATCTTTAAAAACAAATTCCGGGAATTTTTTTTAGTTGACTTTACATATATTAAAATAGGGATGAAATCGGTAAAAATTTGTTTTTAATTGAAACATTGATAAAAATTGGGGGGGGGGGGGATAAGTATACATACTTTACATATGGAATATGATGCGTAGCAGTTCTGGTTACTGATTTAATAATGTCTCTGGCATGTATGATGAATCAGAATCTGTGCAATTTGAAGTCACATTTTCCCAAGTTAGCTGGTACTCTGCGAACATTTGGACGAATCGCTGTGTTGACGGAAATAGTATCTGCAGAAAGTATGAACATGACATCAGCACAAAACAAGCCAGGTTTATTCACCTTGAAATCATAAAAAGAAAAAAAAAATTGGCAGAACTGGACAGGGCAAGCCACTAGGAGACGCGTCAAATCACACTTGATATTTCCATCAATGTGTTCCATAAGTTTACCAACTAAAGCATCACCATTTTCTGTCAAATATTTATGACTAAGATTGCTGGCGTTAGCCAGTGTTTTAGCTGCTGGATAGACAGTACTGTCACACAAAGTCACCAATACATATATCTCTACAATAAACAGTGGATGTCCAGCAAAGCTTTTTTTTTTTTATTAAAGAGCGTGTAAAAGCCTTAAATGGACTGCTTACCTCTCAGTTCACGTTATTGTTTTAATTTAATGTGTCGCTTATATTTCAGTATGTTCTTTAATTATCAGCATGAACATGTACCTCAATGCAGCAGTATTTGCATTCTCTGCCTCATCTGACCCACTTCTACTATTTTTGCTTTTTGTATAGTTTGAAATATTCGTTTTCTTCTGAAGATTAATAAACTGATTTACGTTTTCTCCTCATTCCTCATCCACTAAAATGATTATATTTTCGTGTAACTATTTCAATATAGTTTTTCATTAAGCTAGTAGTTACTATGCCCACCAATTGACACAATAATCAGACTTTGACTGTCCAACATAATCAGGTGATAATGTGCTTGCGAAGAGGCAGAGAACCATGTTTGAACGTTATTTGATTCTCTGACGTCTAAACGTCTGCTGTATCCTAGGATACAGTGTAGGGCTGCTTATTACAATGCTGGAGTCAAAATAAAAACAGCATTTTAAATCAAAATATTGTTTACCAATACGCTGAAAAAAATAGCGAACATATTTCGCTCAAAACACATCGCTCCATAAACCCTTTAACCACCTATACTTAGCACAAGAAAATCCCAGTTGTTTGTCAAAATAAAATCATCAATGTAGATAAAATGTGCAAAGGTACAGTAATACTAAGAGGTCAATTGCATTTTGAATAACCCTACTAATGTAAAAGCACTGGTATTGTAGCTGCTGTTTCATAAACACCTGCAAAATACCTCAGCAGTACAAACAAACACTTTTTTTTTTTTTTTTTTTACCGGTGTAATAATTGATCTGTTCACCCACCATGACAAAATCCACAGACTTCAAAATTAATTGAAAACAATGGTCTTCAAACTCCTTTTGTCTGGCAATGTTGATTTGTGCCTAAACCCAAAATCATACTGCTGTGGTCTGGTCTGCCCATTTTCATTTTTATGAATGTATTCCTTAAAAAAGCAAAACGTTTTTTAACAAACTAACACTAAGCATCTATACAGCATGGAAAGCCTGATGTATTAAATTAATCAAACACATCTAGAGCTGATTAACTCAGTTCGGGAATTCAGGAAAACAAACATGACCGTGCAACTTCACTGATCATCTATACCGTGTGCTATAGTGCCAGTGGTTGTAGGCTACGGGAATGTAAAAAAAATAAATACAATTACTAAAGCTCCAGATGGTTGTTTGTGTTCATTTCTTGCAAAGTGCATTAGTACGTTAAATTTTGTGTACAAAACAAGTTTATAAGCTTGTATATGAGTTTGGATTCACAAGTGGTAGTTTGGATTTTAAAAACAACTTAGAATTTTAGCAAATTATGACTTTTTTGACAGTTCTTTTTTTGTTTTCTACAACAATTATTTTTTTAAACATAGTATAACGTTAGATCAATATACATTAAACCAGACAACAAACACTAAACACCCTTTCTACCACAAGTAAGTTTTAAGCTTACGTAAATAAAAATCTATCTGGCCCGGCAAACAAGTACTGATTGCTAAGAAATAATAAAAGACCAAAAACGATTTAAGTTATTTTAGACACAGTTTATTTCTCAGAGCTGGCAGGATGCAGACTGCTTATTTCCCTCCCTGTCAACTCCACAGTTCTTTTTGCGAACTCTGCGACCACAGGTACTCTTGATAAACCTTCCATGCTGCTCATGCTGCTGACGCTCTTCTCTCTGTCTTTATGTTGTCCCGTGTTCCTCTCACTCATAAAGAGGCAGGGCTTCTATGCATCAGAAGAAGGGCTGCAGTTATTGAAAACTAATCTGATTGTGTAATTTATTTATCATAAAGACTGACTCAAGTCAAATGGAGACTTTTGGGCCGGGACTCGAGTCAAGCCTTTTCTTGCAGGGAGTCACCGAAAATTGCGATACGAGTCATTACAAATCTGCCATTCCCTAAAGTTGGAACCACACCCAAACAGTGTTAGATTTCTGGCAGCATTTTCACAGTACAATGAACTATGATACTAGCAGCTTACTGATATAACTAAACTTGTACCTGCTGAGCACCACACCCAGCTTTTGCGCGAAGGACAGAAACACTTTCCCTAGAGAAATCTGAGTTGCTCTGAAATGATCTTTACACATTCTGAAGCTGGCCTCCTAGTCTATTTGATGCTGTCTAGTACTTTAACTCATTCCCTGCCAGTGGCGACTTTTGTCGCCCCTTCTACTGAGTGTTCTATCCTGCCCACAGCGAGTTTCGTCGACCAAATAATGCTGTTCACTACCTTTGCTTTTTTATCCAGTCAAGACTCCTGTTGCTACAGTAAAAGTTTCCAATAATTAAAAAAAAAAAAAAATACCAATAGCATAGAAGCCTCTCTTTTTTTTTTGCCATGGGACGTCACATATTGCAATGTTTTGATTAAAAAAAAAGCTGAGAGTGTAGTATAAATACTGAGTAAAGTGGATGTGGCGTGAATTTCAAAGGGGAACGGTGAGGTATTTTTGTTTAACTGGGATAGAGATAATGAAGGATTTGTGGAGGAATATCTGGTAAATGTATTCTTTATAGAGGAAGAAGAAGAAACAGAGAGGAGGTTGAAAGAGAGAGAATGCGAGCGGGGTGACAGGCAGAGGGGCGGGAATGACAGGGAGTGACGAGAGTGACAATACAGCTTGAAGACCACCCAATGAGCCAGCTGTGGTAAAAAGTGCTGATTTTAACACATCCAAATCAGGGACAACTTGTGTATGGAGCAATGGTGATCGATACAATTTTTATTTATTTTTTTTATTATGTTCACCCCTGACCCTGTTTGAGTTAACAGTGAAAGAAACCAACAGATATGCTGAGGTGATTCGTGCTAATAACACTTTAGGTACCAGCTCCTTCTTTCATGATTGGAGATATTGAAAGGTTTACAGGCATTCAGATCACTATGGGTATCATTGGCAAGCAACAAAAATCAGATTACTGGAACAGTGCCAAACAGTCCACTACATGGACTACTAATTTTTCTAAAACGATGCCTAGAAAATGTCATGAAATTCTCAATTTCTTGCCTGAATTTTGTAGACAATAGCCTACAAATTGAGAGGGAATAACCATTATTCAAGGTTCGCCCCCTTCTTGAAAAGCTAATTAGCAACTTTCAATTAGAACAGGGTTTCTCAACGGGGCGGTACCCCCACCCCCCCCAAAGGGTGTTCTGAAGCCAAAGGGGGGTGTTTACATCCAAGAGGGTGGGAGGGGGGCGTTTTCGCAAAATAAAAAAAAAAAGGGGGGGGACGGACGGGGACGGACGTTGTGTTTTCTTATTTAAAATTAAAGAAACTTTTTTATTTCAAAATGTTGATTAACTACTTGCCCACAATGTGCCAGTGCTGTACTCACTGACTTGTGCACTACAAGATCGTGCAGACATCAAGTCAGAAACGTTTGTCGCTACGCAGCAATATCACTGCCATTTGTGCTATCCGGATTGTCAAGCAAATGTAAAATGGTCCAATCAGAACGAAGCAGCTGTTCCATTTATGCCTGTTGCCATGTTACGTTACACATTTGAATTTCACAGTTTACTCTCATGCATTTCAGGAGATTTTTGGAATCGGTTCGGAACCAGGCATTTCAATTCTGGTTCCAAAACTATTTAGAAAAACATGTCCGTATGTCAATGTGTGAGAAGTTCCGACAATACTGTGCAATCTATGAAATCGCCCTGTATAATTAAAGTTAACAAAATAATCAATAATCTCCAATTTGCACAGTGACAGTTTTAATACAACAGCAAAGCCATTGTGTGCTTGTACATGAACCTTGTTAATTACACAAAGCTTACAATTTAAAAAACTAAATTTAACTACATGGTATGTAGGTCAGTGGATGTTAGGACCCCTAGCTGAAATACGACCCCATCGGCTTGGGGTTAAATTACTTTTTCAGATAGCTGAAATCGTGTACCAACGAATCAGGAGTGTGTATTGGTTGTGTGTATTGGTTGTTAAGGGGCGGGACAATGCTGGTGTGGCAGTTAAATCCAAGAGTGTGACGTAGGTGTTTTTCTCCACCAAAAATTACCTCAGAATATCAGTTGGATTTCTGTAAAAACTACAATATATTCTACTCGGTTATTTTTTTTTCCTCACTGTAACTTGCTTGTTTGTAATTTCTCCGTAAGAGAAACCGAAACTAAATCTTCTCATAGATAGAAACTGCATTGATTTTATTTGTACAGGATTGAGTATGGGAATGACAATTGAACTAAAAACAAAACAACAAAACCACCTATATAAGAACTTCAGAAGGATTGCTGTTCTGTATGTAGTTTAGTTTGAAATTTCTTTTAGAACTGTACTACCATAAAATAAAATGTGCTTACTATGTGTGTGTACATTAGTTTGTAATTTACGTGCTAGATTGAGATTACTATGTGTGTGTACATTAGTTTGTAATTTACTTGCTAGATTGAGATTACTATGTGTGTGTACATTAGTTTGTAATTTACTTGCTAGATTGAGATTACTATGTGTGTGTACATTAGTTTGATGTACGTGCTAGACTGAGGTTACAATAGTAACTACATAGTCAGTGTTGCGCGTTTGTCTAATGTGTGTTTTTCTTTTTTTTTTAGTAGGGAGAGAAAAAAATAGCTTAATGTTTCTTTATTGATAGCGGCGTTTATTCGAGGGCAGCCTCTATTATAAAGATTATATATGACTGTGGCGTCAATACGAGGACGTCTTTAATACGAGGGCAGCGCCAAATTGAAGTAATACGATAAGTGTCTTTAGAATGTTGGCATCAATCTTGAATGGGCAGGCTGGAGCACAAGGTTCCATGACAACAAGGAAGGGAATGAGTTAAAGGACAGACCTAAGATAGCAGAGTTTATTTTTTAATGACAGCTTACTTAATTATCTATTAAATTAATAATAATAATAATAATAATAATAATAATAATAATAATAATAATAATAATAATAATAAAAGCCACTGTACAGTCTAATGAAGGTTATGTTTATTCAATACAGTTAATTCTACTAGGACCCCAGGGGAAAAAAGACTAATACAGAACACTTTGGACAGAATTAACACCAACAGGCCTGGTCCTTGCACATATCCAAGTTGAGTATGAGGGGTATGAAAACAACAAAGAGCTGTAATTCTTATAACTCTTGAGCAGCACCCACCTGTGCCATCTCAGCGGCTGTGTTCCCCCGGGCCCCCAGATACACCATGGCCAGAGCGGAGGAGATGCTCAGGGGGGAGTAGAATATGTTCTCTGCTTTTCTGTCATTACTGAGCTTCTTAAAGAGGTCCAGGGCGAAGCTGGTGTTTGCACTGGCCAAACTCTCCATGATCAGCAGCCTAGGGAAAGAAAGTGCAAAAAGTGACTGCAGCAAAGTGGCTAGTGGAGGGGAACAGGTGTAGCGGTGATGCGATGCAGGAGTGACAGGCAGACAACAGTTTCCAATGAAAAGGTGCTTTTATTTATAATCCAGTTCTGGTGACCGTAAAATAATAAATCCCCAGCGATACATAACAATGTGTAAAGAGATAACAAAACAGGGCACAGTCCAGAACAAAAATGAACCCACGGTCACCAGTCCTGGGTGAGTGCAGATGTGAGGGTGCGTGGTGAATACACAGATACGGTGGTGTGCAGGGGTGCTCCGGACAGTGCTGATCCTTTGCGACAGCTCTGGAGTAGTGCTCTAACTGTGTACAGTGAAACAAACACAGACAGTTAATAAACAAACACAACACGTATATCACAAAAACACTGAGAGTTCCACTCTCTCCCCTTCTTCCTCCAAACGTTCTACCCAAACGAAGGAAAAGATCAGCGTTACCCTGGCCCCTATATGTAATCCCGCATGATATCTAGGTAAACGGTTGCAGCTGCCTTATTACTTGCAGCTGCCTCTCGTTTACCTTTCAAATCAATACGGTCTTACAACAGAGTCTCGCTTCTTTCCAGGTTGACCCACTTCCTTGACCCGGAAACAAACTGTCAGGCCAGCCCTTCCAGATACTTCCCCTCTCGTTCTTTAGCGCCCTCACAGGTTGGGAAGAAGATTCATCACCAAACTCATATTTCCGTCACAGTGACCTACACAGTATATTGACCAATTCTCCAAAGCACACATTTATAAATCACATTTGGCAGCTACTGCACCCAGTTTTACTAAGATTGGTCCAAACCTTTCTTTTTTTTTTCCAGGATGCTGTATTGATTTCAAAGCTCAAGGCCACAACCTCTTGGTCACTGCCTAGACTTTTTTTAGTTTAATCAGTTAAAATATATTGTATTGGCGCTTTAAACCAAGGAATTTTTTTTTTTTCAAAATCCAGATTGCTTCATGTCTTTCAGAAAGGGCAAAAAAAAAAATGAGGATGCTTAGCAACAGACCAAATACTTGAAAGTCGGCTTCTGTCTTCAATCATTTAGAACATGCGAGCCACCATTACATTGCAGATAATCACACCCAGCACAATCCTCTGCTGAATCTACACAATTTGCATGGCCTATTAATCTCCATGGATTAGCAAGCCTCTGGACACCTTCCAGCACCCCGAGCCTGTGCCAGGTTGTCAAGGTGCACTCTGACATTAATACATGTCCTAACAAAGGGGCTTGGCAGTTTTGCCCAGGTTGTCATTACTTTATTATCAGTCTTAATTTAAAATTCTTATAGTTTAACATAGCAGTTACCTTATAGTTTTCATATTCAGTATTAGGAAGTTTGTTTGTGTTCCCATAAAGTACCACAGTGCTACATAAGATTTTCATATTAGCATTTCAAATTACATGTTGGCACTTTATTCCAGCAGACTATGAGACAGGAACCGTACTTATATTGACACAAAGTTAAAAGATCCTCCCCAAGTAAAGTAAACCAGCATAGAGTCAAGTTATATTATATTATTTGAGGTTGAGAATTCAGACATTTTCATGAGTTTTCATGAGGAATCTAATTAATATCTTAACTGGACATGACCATAGAATATCTGTTGGCTCGTCACAGACCATGTGGATATCAGGTCCTATTACTGCCATGTTAGGACAATAGGAGTCAAGAGTTGTGGTGAGAGAAGAAGAGTGGCCGAATCTTATGAAAGCTGGAATAATAATAGGGGGAAGAAGGGAGAGAGCAGAGAGAAGGTGGTTAGGTAAAGGGAGCTAAGATTGCAGCAAAAGGAGAGAAAGCAGTAGAGGTGGATGGGAGAGAGGGTAGAAGATGTGAACATGAGATGAAGAAGTGGTCTTAGAAAGAGAGGGGGTGATAGTAGGGGAATGACAGCAGATTGGGGAAAAAATCAGGTCCAGCTAGTGGCCAGCTAAGTGAGTAGGAGGCGAGGGGTTGAGTTGGAGACAGAAAGAATTGAGGAGAGAGAGAAAGCCAGCAGAATGAGTTGAGTTAGAGAAATGAATGGTAAAATCACCTAACAAAATGATAGGAGTAGAGATGGTGATAGGAGAGCAAGATGTCAAGTTCGTCCAGAATGTGAGCACGGGGACCAGGGGGTGATAGATAACATCAAGGAGCAGAGGACAGGGAGAATACAATTAAATGGTGTGAAATGCAAAAGTGCTGACAGAGAGGGAGGAGAGAGCAGAGAGTATCGAGAAATTCCAGGATGGAGAAAGTAGGACTCCAGTTCCCTACCTCACCCTGAGGAGAGGGAAGAGAGCAGCTGGCGTAGCAGTGTTTTCAGTGGTGATCCATGTTTCTGTAAAGGCTGAAAAGTCAAGAGTGAGATTAGGCAAAGGCAGAGATTATGTCAGCCTTGTTGCAGGCTGACTGGCAGTTCCAGGGGACGCCAGAGAGAGAGAGCAGGAGGAAGGAGCTGAAGATGGGGGGACATGTAGAGAGATAAGGTTGGAAAGGTTAAGTGGTGCTGGCAAGAGATTTTGCGAGTGTGAGGACATGATGACGGATAGCAGGGAAAGTCATAGTTGATAGGATCAAAGTCTTCCTCTACAGTAGTTCATACTGTGAGACATCCAGTGTACCTTTAAATTACATTAAATTGAATGCTGACATTTAAAGAGCACATCAAGAAGCTGAAAAAAGGAAGTGAATTCCAGGAACTGTGTACTTCAGAAACTGTTCAACACAGCATGGGGAGCTGACTCCAAAACACTGAGAAATCACCTCGCACTGTGTTAGTCAACTGCAGAACACCGCCCTAGCAGGGTCAATCTCAAGCCATGCACACAAAATTAATATAGAACTGAATCATTCCTGTAGGATCATCAGAGGGATTTTGAAATCAACTCTCACAATGTCGCTATACATCCTCGCAGGGACTGCACCACCATCAGTGAGATGGGATGCCTTCAGTAAGAAGGCGAAACAAAAACAAGCGCGAGATCCAAGACATCCATTGCATGGACACATCCCATCACCCAAGAGACTGAAGTCTAGAAAGAGCTTTGCCTTAGAGGCACCCCAGTAACAGGGGATGTGTTACATGTGTGGGTCATCACTGGATAATGATGAGGCAGACACATAGCATTGATGTTGACACGGCACACAGACTTAATAACAGCACATGCTGACACTAGGGTGCTAGCAATGGTAGCTCTAGTGTCAGATTTAATAAAGAAAACAAAAAAAAAAGATTAAAAAAAAAAGCTTCCCACACAAAATGGCAAGCGCTAGTCCCACTAATAAGATCATCCCGCTCCAGGAACCTGCTACTCTACGGTATCAACATCCCCTAAACTGACCTACTAATATTGCGTCTGAAGTCCCGGCCTCCCAGCGACTCCAGGACTGAGCCAACTTCACAGACACTGTCTTGCAGTCGAGGGGTTACACAGTAGTTGTAAACAAACTCTTACTCAGCGCCTGTCTGTGTGGCAATGGCCACGCACTAGCCTCAAACTGTGGCCCACACAATTTTTTAACTCCACGCAGCATCCCCAGGCACGCCACCTAGCCTATCCACACGCTCCTGATCCGCTCAGCCCAACTGGTTGCCCAGCACCGCATCTCAGCTGTAAACCCTTGCGCAGGAGCCAGCGACAGGGCTCTCCCTATCACTCCTCCCTACCTTCAAATATCACTGTGGAATGCTAGAGATTAACAAAATGTCAGGAATGCCAGGGACCTTGGAGAACCAGGTTCCTTCAGAACAACTCCCTCCAGGCACTGACCTCAAATAAAAACAATGGTGTACTCTAAATTGAGCGAGAGCTGGAGTGGCAAAGCCTGGTGACAATAGGACCAAGTGGAAGATTAGGAATGAGCCCAAACGTAAATGTGGAAACCTAAGGAAGTAGACGAGCTAAGTAACCACTCCTGGTCTTTCCTGTGTTTTAAAGC